>NC_135498.1:156624460-156736960 GCF_052857255.1 Amblyomma americanum
TTTCGGCTATGAGAAAACACCTGAATCAACGATGGTCGAGCCAAGGTAGAGAAGAAGCATTTCCAAGTAGTCTTTCACTTGCTTTAATTGGGTTCCCCCTCTTGGAACGCCGCAGGCAAACGGAAGCATCCTTGGAGATGTAAGACCTGCCTCAACAGTGTTGAGTTAGTAGCTTCATCAGTCTCGTAGCAAGCCTTCGCGTAGGAGTGGGAAACTTCTTGGAAATGCTTTGTTTTTATCTTGTCTTGACCATCGTTGATTTGGAAGGAAAAACAAGTTTAAAAAGCGCGGCCTCTGCTTTGGTTAATGATCGCGATTTTTTTAAGTGATATTACTTTAACAAAAATTCAACAAGAGAATTGCTGAACGCCTTCACACAGGCTGCTCTGCCTAGATCTTTAGATATGTGAATCATTAAGGAGTTTTCTTCAAAGGTCTCGCCTGAGGGAAGGATGATTGCGGGGAGCCGGGTCCTGCGTTCCGGCTGAGCTTCACCCATGAGTTGCCAGTGCAGGGAGGCTTGCAGTTCTTGGCTATTTGCATTATTTTAAGTCACACCCAAATGTTCTGGAGGTATTAGCCTCCCTAAAGAAAAAAAGGATATTAAACCATCAGTTCCCTGATAGCTTGTTAGAAGGGTATGTAGTACAAATATTTTCTGCGCGTCGCTATCGACAAGCCATGACAGCATGAAATGCGAGACAGCGTGCGTTTCTAGCTTCAAAGGCTCGACAGTGCAGAGTTTCCTTGAGAGACGATCACCTTGGTGACTGAACCCCTCGCCAAGGAAGCTAGGGGTCTACTGGGGTACTGCCCAAATGAAGATCAGCCACGCCTGACAGCCGTTGCCATCCCGTACTAACACCAAATTTCGCATCGTCTCAAAAAAGTTGCTGAGAAATGGGACGTCCCGGCGGTCTTTATACCACCAGAAAACTGGCCCCAATATGCAATATGGTGCAAGGATTGCAGCATCAAACACGCAGACTGGTTTGACCGGTGCAAACGTGAAGTAATGTAGCATGTATCCCTCTCCTGAGTCGAATCCTGCATAGCACAAACCTGTTTTGCCTTAACATCAGACTACAGGAACGCTAAGCAGCCGTAGATGCATTAATGGGATGAGCATTTGGACGACTATTGGCCGAAGATTGACATAATATTAGTCTCAACTCTACAGAGAAATTCATGAAAAACACTGTATTAAGAAATAAATTGGATGATGCGTCCGCAACACATTAGTTTTGATAACCAAAAAGATTTCACCTATCTTGATCTGAACTTGTGCCACACACGCCAGCATGGCAGAAAAATGTGACGGATTGTTTGTCATTCTCTCTGGTTTGGTTCGGTTTAAGAGGTTTAACGTCCCACAGCGACTAAAGCTACGTAGTGAAGGGCTGCGGAAAGTTCGACCACCTGGAGTTTTTTTAACGTGCACTGACATCTCACAGTACACAGACCTCTAGAATTTCGCCTGCATCGAAATGCGGCCGCCCCGGCATGGTTTAATCCCGTGTGTTTCGGGCCAGCAGCCGAGCATCACAACCACTGAGCCACCGCGGCGGCCATTTTTCTGGTCTGATTGCCACGCTTGTATAGATATGACGCTTCTGAGAAGTAAAACTGTCCAAGTTCCGCTCTTTGTCCTGCTTGTCTCCTTCCTTAGTCCCTTTTTTCCGCTCTGCGGTTCCCTTATGCACCGAAGTTTCAAACGGGCGTGTGTAATGAGAAATTTGGTCAACCTCATTGCCGAAGGCACTCATTAGTACGAAATTCTAAAAAGCAATACGCATATTATGTAGCGCCAGCTACACATCTATTATTGCAAACATGCACCTAACTTTATCACTTCAAATGTTATGTATTGGAAATAGGTAAAGAGCGCACCGCGCACCCAACTGAGCTTTTATTTTCTGAGCTCTCAAATTCTTCATGTCAGGGTAAGCGAGACACCTTTCTGACAATTCAAAAACCTCTATAGATGTCCTCAAGAAGATTGCAGCGAAAATAGCGAGAACCGCTTTGTTCGTCTAACATAGATCTCTCTTACTGGTAGCTCTCTTGTAGCACCGCTAAAGAGCAGGAGCTTTCTCGGATATAACACATTGAGCAAGACCTTTACAAGATGGCTTCAGGATGTGTAGCATACTTTTCCGCAATAGTTATAAGACATCTTGCACGGTGGTCTAAAGAGGCTTTAGGTGCGTTCAGATATGGCTGAAACGTGGTTTTGAAATATATCCGGGCAAACGTTGTTAATGACTGCTCTGATGCTATAACACTAAGGATTTTAAATCATGTTGCTATAGCGTTTTCGTCTAAAATACTGCTTAATATATTCGCGTGCAGCCGTGTAGTAATCAGCATGAACTATTTAACTGCCGGGAAGAACAAAACAGCACGAAAGTATAATATATACGCACTCTTTAATGAAAATTACGAGAACTATTTTTCATATTTCATTCCACATAAAGTACATCTACCACCACTTGTAAAAAAAAGCGCTTAGTTTCAATGGTCATGCACTCTAGTGATGTTGACGCTCGGTCGCATTTGAGAGCTCATATTCTGTGTTCTCCACATTTTGCGATTCAAGCGAGAAAAACACTATATGTTTATGGCGTTACATGAAAATTTGTTCTGGCATGCATTAAAATGTACGTTTCATTCGATTAAAAAAAGCAGCGAAACAGTAATCCGTGGATGAAAAAGAAACATAACACGCTTAAAGAGGAAACTAAACAAAACTAGCAAGCAATATGAGCTACACCCCTCGTCATCTGCCTCAGTGCAACTTTGCAACATGCGGGTAAGGGTGAGCGACAAAGATAAGAAACAAAAAATTACCACCAAAGTGTTTAACTAATAAAATTTCTTGCACTGCCCGAGCTAAATTTTCACCAGACACTGCACCACTAAAGAAAGCTGCCCCTAGTCATTGCACAGATGAAGACGCTGTAACAGGTACAGCGGAAATTGATGAAGCACTATATCACCATCTCTGTTCTCTATTTACCCAAGATTATGTTGCAGCGCCCAATGTTGTGCGCCTTGACAGCATTCCAGCTATCTCAGACTTCAGCCTTAGCGATGATGGCTTGTTGTCTTTCTTGCTTAACTTAGACATTATGTAATCGTCGGGGATTTACACGTTACCAAACGCCTTTCGCGTTAGCTACGCCGAATTGTCTGCAGAAAAGGGTACCCATTTTAAAGAAATCTTTAGAGTATTCTTAACTTTCCCGGGACTGAAAATAGATGAAGATCAAACTCGTATGGAGGCAGATACCTAATTAAATTCAATGTTTATTTTGCATTTTTACACAGATAAAAATGCATGAAGTGGGGACGAAAAGCTGCTCTGAGGAAAGCTTGAATGGGTCCCCTCCAACTTTACATTGCAGATTTTGCGACACCTCTTTAAGAGCAGTTAAGTAATAGTGCGAAAGATTCACAGCACATACCATTCCCACGCACGAGGTAGGTGATCTTTCATCCAAAAATATTACTAATAGAAAAACAACATTCGCTTAACAATAATATTACAAACTTGAAAGATCATAATCATAATGAACTCGTCAGAAGAGAAAGAAAAATGTAGTAAAGACAAATAGAAACATAACCACACTACTGGGTGGCGAGAAGGATTATAACATATATATCTTGTTTTAATTATGAAGATAGCTGATAGTGTTAAACTCTGCGAAGTGGCCAATGAGAAGAAGTTTCAAATTAGTCTTAGTTGCTGTTTTCGGGATCAATTTGCTTATCCACTCCACTAATTTACTTAATAACCTCGAAAGGCAATTTTCGACTCCACCGAGCTCATGTCAGATGCTGGAGAATGGCACTTGCCATGCCAGTGAGTTTTTTAGGGTTAGATAGAGAGAAAAATGTGTTATTATTGAATTTTGAGCTATATTTGTATCTCATGCAGAGATTCAAATACTATAATTTGCGAAAGGATAAAATTTTGTATGGAGAACAGTTACCGTGTCATGGGATTTTTTGGGGAGCGTCGCTAACGTGACGGAGTGCTTTCTTCTGCCGACAAAAAAATGTATTTACATTTTGTCTAGACAAAACGCCCCGCTATACATTAACAACTTTAAGTTCAGTGGCAACGTGGAACAGAGCCTGCAGAGCACTCTTGATGTTTCCACACGATTATTTATTCTAATGCTGCACATTCGATTTTCATGACAACTGCTGGTTAAATGTCACACCTACCGTTTTTGCTTCTGAAACTAGTTCTGTATTATTACAGCAATCCTGAATGTCACAGTTTTAAATGATTGGGTTTGGTGTGACGCAAATATCACGGCTTTGGTATTCGCGCTGTTTATCTGGAGATAATTTTTATAATTCTGCAATATGAAGCAGTCGGTGAGATTATCAAATTGTACAAAAGCATCTGTGTCATCCGCATAAACAAAAAATTCTGATTGGCTGGTTGTATTCGCTATATACCTGATTTACAAGCTGTAAACCAAATATGCTTCCGTGACAAACGCCGGCAATAAAATTCATAAAGGAAGAAAACTTGTTATTTATAGTGTAGTAACGCATTGTTTGCGGTTGGCGACATAATATGTTATGATGACAATGCAATGCTAAGAAAACCGTAGTATTGTAATTTTCTTATTGTGTTCGGTGATTTAAACTATAAAATTTTGTGAAGTAGGAGAATATACTCATTATTCATTTCTTATCCAGAAATTATTCGAGGGCAATTTATTTTTATGCCTTTTAGGAATAAATAAATGAATTAGCCCATTTACTTCCTTTTCATTGGTTTTTACACGCGCCAAGACATGTCCTCATCTGTCATAATTTTTTGTCTGCAGTGCAAAAGACTGGAATGACTTCCCCAACGCCGTCGTGCTTCATTCTGACCCATCATCATTCAAACAATCCATCGAATAAACCATGTACCCTCAACTTAAGTCTCTCATGTAACTTTTTTAATGGGGCCTTTGAGATTGAAATAAATAAAAAATAAAAATATAAAGACATTTCATTTTTCATTGCAGAGCACTACATTTTCACCGATGAGCAATACGGTTTCCATCCAGGACACAACTACTCGAAACACTCCAAAACCTTGCACCTAACCTAGAGAGAAGAGAAAGAGCCAAATTCACCTCATCTTTCTGGAGATTTAAAAAGCCTTTGATCATGTATCCCACAAAAAGCTATTGCTTAAATTGAAGCTGCCACCATACTCCGGTGGACTGTCAAACGGCATCATATTTGGGTGGATTGATGTGATATATCTTTCTCAAAGGTGCCAGAACGTTACTATCGAAGACGCACTTCCCAGTTTCGCACCAGTAGAGCCGGGCATTCTACAGGGCGGAGTCTTGGGTCCGCTCCTGCTTCTGGTCTTCATTAATGACATCACTTTTGAAATACATATAAAACTAAAACTCTCTGCTTTTGATCGCATAATTGACCACAAAATATTAACTTTTGATAATCAAATAGCCTTAAACACCTCTCTCGCTGAAAAGCAAACCTGGCCTTCCACGTGGCAAATGGCTCTTAGTACCAAAGTGACTGTTGTTGTAGCTGTAAATAGGAAGAAATAACCGCTAACCTTCAGATGTCACATCGATAATTATTATCTGGCAGCAACGTCAAGCTCTCAGTACCTTGGTGTAATAATTATGCCAGGGTTTAATTGTAATTAGCATAAAGTCTATGTAATGGACTAGACCGGCGTTAGGAAAAGCGGACCCAGTTAGAACACGACGAAGACAAGTAGAGGTTGGAGCAACGCCCTAGAGGATCACACATTGCCCATGCCTCGTCGTTTCAGCAAGGAAGCCCTGGGAATGAGCTCCGCATCACATTTGGTGGAAATGCTGCGCAAGGAAGGCTCGGTGTCGTATCGGTAGCGAGGCACAGTAGCGTCGGGACGAGGCGTACGCTGACAGCAGAGGCGGGGGACGTGGCCTGGAAGCCAACAAGCGTAGCCGTTTGGGCGATTATCGGCGGTGCGCCACACGTTGGTAGGGCGTCGTCGATACCGGTGGAACGGCAAAGACGGTGGCGGCACGGGCGGTGGGGGAGTAAAAATAGGAGGGATGGTGGGATTCGCTTCCGGAGCGATTGGTGGACGCGACTTAGTGACGGCTTCAGCATATAGGTGAACGGCGCAGTAACAGGAGGAAGCTGACGAGTCAGTGCTAGGATCTCAGCGACCTGGTCTTCAATGACATGGTGGATGGTCGGCACGATAGACGGCACAGGGTTGGGAGCAGAACAGACGGAGTCCCGAACATGAGGCATAAGCGGCAGCTGGAGAGCGACTTCTTCACGGATGAAGGCTTTGACCTGCTGCAAGAACTGTGACTGGTCAAAAGGCGCAGCGCCAAGGGCCAAACCAGCAAGTGCCTCACTAGGCTCGTCAGACCGGCGCGGAGAAGCAGGTTGCTTCCGTAGTTCATCATAGCTTTGACAAAGCCGGATGACATCGGTGGCGGAGGTGCGATTCTTAGCCAAGAGTATTTCAAAAGCATCATCGGCGATTCCCTTCAGGATGTTATTTACCTAATCGGTCTCTGGCGTGGACGGGACTATATTAAAAATAAAGCATTGCGCAAGCTCAGTCATCTCACAAGAACCCTGGAAAAGCCCCCGCCCAAAGCTAAACTGTTATCGTACATAGCATACCTTTGACCAGTACTAGAAAACACTGCCATCTAATGGGACATTTACTTTATCAAACACTGTGAAACTAAAACATACAGCCCAAATTCCGAGAGCTTCATTTATAGTTGTTATAGCCGGCGTATGTCCATCACCTACATTTTACCCTATGCTAACTTAGAAAAATTGGAAGCACATGTTACCGTGAGAGAACGACATTTTTTTTTATTTGCGGTTCAAAGTAAAACACGGATGAAAAAAGCCTATACATTTCACCCATCAGTGTATTTCCGACCCGATCATCCCACAAGAAAAAGGGTAAAGATTTCACATCTAAAACTAGCGTGTTCAAGGACACTTATTTTCTCTCCACACGTCACGTTACTGGAATGCATTAGAAGCCAAATGTGTTAATTCAATGTTACACTCTCGATACATTCACGGACGTACTTCTAGATAAATTGTAAACTGCTTTGTATTCTGCTCTGTGCCTGTTTTGTGCATTGTGGCTGCTTTTTCGACAAATTTTATTGCGGTCTAAGCACTTTGGTTCCTGTATAATACATTCATTGTAAAGCTTTGTGCAATGAAACGGGAATGCTGTTCAAGGTTTATTCTTTTGTTCTCATTGCTCGTTTAGCTTCGTATACGTATTGCTTTCAAATTGCGGAGAGAATTTCAAGTCAGGAAAGCGTTGCGAAGGGAATTAAGATTGCAATCAGCAGCTGTTCTGTTAAACCTCGCGCCGAAAAAGTACTGTTGTGCAACAGCCAGGCGCTTATTCTTCCTCGAGCCTTGCTCAGAAGTGCTGCTAGAAGCTTGCACTTGGCACCACCGCACTTCAACGCTTCGCCTTTCACACACTAAAGGATGCAGCATTCGACGAGAAACCAGTACTCAACAAGCGACATACTCGCACGAATAAGTAAAAAAAGAGAAACGAAGATGAAGGAACTTAAGCACAAAATCGGCATTCGATCGGCCGAAAACGCGCCGAAAAGAAGCAAATAGAACACGTGAGCGCACAGACCGGTGGAAAAGATGCAGAATGGGCAGGCAATTAGCGTTCTGCCGGAGCGTGTCTTCATTAGCAGTAGTCCCGCAGGGTGAAAGCCTCAGCTGCAGCTTGCAGTCGTGAGATTTTTCTGTCTCGCTTCAGTTTTTCCGCTTACGTGGGCTGCGTCCAGACGGAATGTTTTTTCATTGTGCTCTCTAAAATTAAAGGTTCACGTCCTTCTAGAGGCAAAACAGTTTTCGAATTTTTTTACTTAAAAACCCGGAAGCCTCCCTAAGGCAGCGGATTTGAGTACTCAGAGCAACGTTTGCCCTGAACTCGGATTTATTTCAAGTGGTGCGCTTACTTTACCGCTGTTTCTTCGTTATGTATTTTTTCTTGTTTCACTGCAAACAAACAAGGCAATTAAAAAAACTTTTGGGGACGAAGACACTAGGCTCTTTTGTGATGCACGCCGTGGCTTCGGTTAGATTCCAGCAAATCGTAGATTTAGAAATATCAGCTACTTTTTTTCTTGGTTGAGCGTGAATGGGGACCATATAGTATTGGAGTATTTACACCTTTTGTTCTAAACAGAATTTTCAATCTGCTCGTATTCGGGCTCACGCAATGATGTGTTATGTAGTTCAATATTTGTTTACCTGATCATCCTTGATCAAATCGTCTCCCACTCTCGTTACTACTAGCTCGGTGCCACCATATTTCCGCAGAAGCCAACGTCAAATAGAGTATCATAAAACGCCGAATCAAAACAAATTTTTTTTAAGGTGAGAGGCTACTTATAAAATAAAAACATTGTAATCAACAGTGAACCTTATACCTTTTATTTTATCAGAGAGAGAAAGTTTTGTTCAGCTGATCATATTTTTTTAATATACAACGAACGCTGCAACGTAATTTTAAGGCGTTTTTATTGTGAAAAAACTTCCCAAAATTGCCAGTCGTGCCAGAACTGATAAGTTACACCTCTTAAATGCCGAAATAAAAAAAAAATATTTGGCATTTATGCAACTGTATGTGTGCCCTATGCAATGCACTAGGATAAATGTTTTGATCATCAGTACATCAGCAAAATGAGTGAAACTGATCTAGTTTGTTTACACCTATTCATACAATGAGCAAAAATTCAAATGTCAAGCGAAAGCTGTTTTGTGAAAAACGAAGATGAAGTTTTCAAACAAAGTAAGCTATATCAAAATAACTACGTAGAAGCATGAAATGCACCAGACTGATAGCTGGAGAACCACTAAGACCCAGCGAGGTCCTATTTTGCTTTCGTTAATGCTAGTCACTTCTTTCGTAACCTTTCAAGATAGTTACTTGATTAACACTAAGCCCCGTTTATTTATTGTGAATCTTTGGTGATGCAAGCTTTCTTGATCAGTAGTGTGGTTCTGTTCTAGCGCGTGCCATACGATATACGTTCTATGTCTGCCTTTTTCACTGCAAAAACCCACATCCTACAGTACAATTTTTGTCAGTTTTATTTTGCACTTCTCTTGCTTCAAAATTCTTAAGCGGCCTGAAACTTTCATGCGAACTGTCTTTGATCCAGTATTAAGAAACAAAAAGACCAAAGGAAATCCCGGGCTTTGTTTCCATTCTTAATCCGCTTAGCTTGCGAAACGGATTTCGAGCATCCATTAAGCCCTCGTAGTCCTGTTTCGATATGCAGAAAGAAGCAACAACCGTGGACACAAATACAAATCAGGCAATAAATGCTGTTTTCTTCCGTTCTCAAGCAGAAGTTACAGGTTTTTGGAAGAGCGTGGATGATTTGCTTCTGGGTCTGATTAAAGCACGATGCTGCATGAAAACGAATTGGCAGAAGAGTTCCTCTGTAAGAGCGTACTTTGCGAGTCATTAGCCTTATTTCTTTCTTAGCGTAATGCCTTTTTTCTCTGCTTTATGTGGTATGTTTCTTTATTCGGCTAAAAGGGAACGCCGCATTTTCTACTTTAGCAGAGAGTGAAAGAAATGGCCTCTACTTTATTTTCTCTTAATTGGGTGAACTATCACAATGTTCACATACTTTCCTCTCTCGCATGATTAAGAAGTCCTTTTACATATTCATTACTGTTATTACAGTGCATCATCACACTAATACGGCATATATTCAAAGGAGTGTTGTTAACTGTTTTCACAACTGAGCAAAAAGTGAAGACGCAGCTAGGGAGTGCTGTAATAAGTGGCAACTATATCCATAAATTGCAATTAAAACAACGAAAGGTGTCATTTCACTATCGGCTTCATTGATACGTAAGGTAAAATAACCACCCCTGGATCCTATTCATTATATAATTTCCACCACATGGATTTTGATTGTAAAACATTTTATTCGCCGGGAAGAGCTTGGCAAGAGGTCGCGTTAAGTGGTCGAGAGTACATAGCCCTCGACGACTTTGTCAGCCCACTCCACCGCCATGGATGAACATCTCACTCCTTTCTATTCAAAGCTAAGAACACGAGGGACCACTACAGGAGCATTTTCACTTCTTTCATTGACGCCTGTTTACTGGTGAAAGATGTTAAAATATTTGTTTTGATGCTGTTTTCTGAATACGGAGACTTCTTGATTTAGCTATTGCACCTTTTCTATGCCACGAAATAAGAATTTTTGCGAGAGGTCCGCTTCTCGGAAAAACAAGGACACAATGAAGGAAAAGAAAAAGGAAAATTTTCCTCTTCACTAGCTTCTGCAGTTCTCTATTCAAGTATAAGCTAATTCGAACACTTACCATTTTGCCGTCGCTACAGCGCACCTTTCCGAAGACGTCCTCATCCTGAACGATGGCAGTTTGAGCGCACAGTACGAAGTCGATTTAATATTTAGTCTCATCAATGGGGCTCTTCCAGGTCTCACTTCCTGTTCTCTCATTTGCGGAAGAAACTATTCATGATCCGTAAATTATTTATATCTGCGAACTCTACTAGTAACTCTCCACTGTTTTCCTACAGCCGATCCCATAGTCGCCTACTGCCTGGTCGACAGCCTGCTTCTTGACCACCTTGGCATTGAAGTCGCCCATCAGTACAGCGCACCGATTTTACCTTATCCATTCCCGATTCCACGTCTTCATAGAAGCTTTCAACGGTCTGGTCATCATGGCTGGATTTAGGCGAGTAGGCCTGCGTCACTTTCAGCCTGTACCTCCTATTGAGCCTTATTACAATAACTGCTACCCTCTCGTTAACATTATAAAACTCTCCGTTTCCAGCTATATCCTGATTAATGAGGAATCCCACACCTAGTTCTCGTCTATCCGCTAATCCGCGCTGGCACAGTATGTGCCCGTCCTTAAGTGCTATATACGCCTCACCTGTCCTCCTAACTTCACTAAGCCCTATGGCATCCCAATTAGTGTCCGCTAGTTCCTCGAATAGCACTGCTAGGCTAGCCTCACTAGAAAAGGTTCTAGCGTTGCACGTTTCTGGGTTCACATTCCAATGGCGGCCTGTCCGATGCAAGAGATTCTTAGCACCCTCCGCTGCGTCAGAGGTGTGATCGCGGCCTTTTTTCAGTTTCTCCGCAGCCGCTTGGGACTGAGAACCGAGGATTACTTGGTCTGTTCGTAGAAGGTTGTGGCCAATTACTACATCAAATAAATCAAATCTTTATTTTCCGTAAGGTGCAAGAGATAGAGGGGCTACGGAAAAAAGCTGCCACTTGGCGGCTTGACGAGTCCGCAGCAACATATATAAGGCAGCGTCTAGACAGCACGAGAGAATGAACAAGCGATAAATAAATCAAGACACTTGATCAATGCAACATAAAAGAAAAAGTCCCGAGCCAGATAAAACAAACACCGTCAGCACCACATAATGAACAAGCTCTAAGCTTATCAAGACATTTGATCAATGCAGAAGAAAAGAAAAAGTCCTGAGCTAGATAAAACAAAAACCAGAATAGATGAAATCACGTTAGTCAATCAGCACACACGTCTCTAAGTTTAACAGTGGAGCAACTAATTAAATGAAAATTCAGTGACTGATAATAGTTTAAAAGAGATGCAGAGAATGACACAAATGCTTCATACCAGAATTCAAGCGTGGTACAGCAACCTTCCAATTTTCTCTACGTCTAGTATTATAACATTTCTCAGTTCTTTCTAAATGTGCCAAGGCATCCAGGCTGTGAATATTTTTTTTCACTTCATATTTAAACCGAACACTCAAACGGTAGCGGTATAACTTGTGAGCTGTAATAACATGAGCACTGTGAAAGATCACCTCAGACTAACTGCAAGCCCAGCAGGCCTTCACGTACCAAGATTGCTAAAAACTCAGTGCCTGGAACACAAGTTATACAACAAATACATTTTCTTTGGGCGCGGAGAACTACGGTTTTACTGTATTGAATGGCAAAGGTGAAGTAAAAGTTTTCAATTTCTTTCTCAACCCTAGTAAAGCTTCGCGATGTTGGTCATTAATAATGAGCGATAATAGATAGTTTATTAATGTCTAGATTCTGATCAGTGCCATAACGATGAATTATGCTGCTTTTGCTGTGTTTAGAGGCACCTGCATTTCGGGGTTGCACTAATAATCTAAATATTTTAAGATTTTAGAGGGAAAAATAGAGCTAGTAACTGCTGGTAACAATCTTTAACACTAATGATGCCGTACTCCGAAAAAAGTTAAGTTCGCGCTTTGCTTGTAATCAATACTTGCTAGGCAAAGGGGAATTTTCGTGCATAATATGATAATCTCACCCTTTTTGTTTTCTTCTTAAGCTCCCACACAATACAGCAGATTTACTGCAGTTACCAGAGAAGTCGGATGCAGCGGTACTTTAAAATGCGCTAACATAACTCTAGAGTGAGAGAGGCGTTCAAGCACTAATAAAATGTGTAATAAAGGGCGGGCAATGCAACTATCAAGCCAAATATGAGAGGTAACTGCAGCCAGACGAAGATGAAAAAGACCGAAGTCACCAGGACGAGAGTGGAGAAGAGAACAGGACGAGCACTCTTCCTGTCCGCTTTTTCGATGTCGCCCCCATGTCTGCGCTTTTGCATCCCCCTTACGACCTATCAAGAAGCCGAAGTTACTACTACTCTGAACTGTAACAGTGGGAGTACACAATGCACGCTTGAGCTTAAGTTTATATGTCAGGGCGATAAGAATGGAATGGAGCGCACACTGCAGGTTCTCTCAGATCATAAATTGCAGTTTCCTCAAGAGATAAGTGTACAACAGCTATATCTTACCGGTACTCACCTACGGGACAAAAACGTTGTCTAACGAAAAGCTTGAGTTCAGGACAACGCAGCTGGCCATGGAAAGAAAAATGATAGGTATCACGTTAAGAGACCCGAAGCGGGCAGAGTCGGAGAGGGAACGAACGCGGGTTAGTGACATCCTAGTCGAAATGAAGAGGAAGAAATGGGCTTGGGCAGGGCATGTGATACGAAGGAAAGGTAACCGCTGGTCCTTGATGGTAACTGAATGGATTCCAAGAAATGGCAAGCGTAGCAGTGGGCGGCAGAAGGTTAAGTGGGCGGATGAGATTAAGAAGTTTGCAGGCATATGGTGAGCACAGCTGGCAAAGGACCGGGTTAATTGGAGAGACATGAAAGAAGCTTTGCCCTGAAGGGGGGGGGGGGGTAGTCAGGCTGATCATGTTGATGATGATGATAACCTTACCCAAATGCGCAGACATATAGGGACTGTGATGACATTATTGGGTTCAGTCTCATTCAGAGCCCCGGGCAGAGAACGGCCGCAATCATGCCTCGAAATATGTATTTTAGAAAGAGAAGATCACATCTAGCAAGCGAAGGAAACACTAATAGAAAAATTAGAGAAGATTCAGTAGCGAGAAGTCAATCATCCTTCTATTGGTACCAGAGCATGTGGAGTCCGTCGTGTAGCCGTTGGAGGCGCCTGTCGTGTTACCAGAAGCCATAGGTGGACAGCTGGCGGTGGATGTGTGCGCAGGTGTGACACGAACTGTCCAGGTCGCGGGGAGGAGGGCGCATGTCAGTCGGCATCGGACATGCAAAGGAGGCCTCTTTCTTGACCACGCTATCCCCATAGACCTAGTGAGCTGGCTTTCTGGCGCCGATCTCGACAGAAGACGCGGCCCCCAGCGAAGGACAGGAGCTTCCGACACCAGTGCACCGATCCACACGTTCCAGAGCTCACGTGATCGACCTCGCCACGCACGCAACCACACTTTGTCGTTCCAGCTATGCTCCGGACGCCAGCACAAAACCCCAGTGTATGTGCCACTCCACCACAGGCCCACAACAACCACAGGAATCCACATCATGACAGTGGCGTATGTGTGCCACTATCCGGTGTGTGGAAACATTTCCTGTAGCATCGTTACGAAGCGCATGCGATTGCAGGAACCTTGTAATACAAGCGCTTCATGGGGGGTGAACAGCGCAACAAAGGTAGGACGAAGGCAAGACAAGCACTGACCAGCAACTAAGGTTATTGAACGAAAAGTGGTAATATATAGTGAACGTAAACAATAAAATATATATAAAAAAACAGAAAAACGACAAAGGGGGTAAACAACCTATATCATGTGCGAGTCCAACTATTGAATTTCCTTGTCACTTAATGTAACAGAAGGATTGCTGACGCACTTTTCTCCTAGATTATAAATGTGATATGCTTCCTTGATTTCTCGGGTCACCTTGTTCTTATGGTAGAACAAATTGACCCGAGAAATGTAGAAACAAGCGCTTACCAAACGCATCCTGTGGAATATGGCAGCAATGTCTGAGTGTTTATCGTTCTGTGATCAAACTATTAATTTTTCTTTCGGTGTTTTTCGTTACCTCTGATTTCACCAATAATTGTTTCACGCCTACTCCGGTAAATCGATCTGCAATGGTGAACGGTACCCAAGTGGAAAGAACTGCGGGGAGTGGATACAAAAGCAGAGAACACACAGCACAATTACCACCATGAAACGAGAGATTTAGCGACAAGCTGTTGATGCATTTTCATTTCGCGATATGTTTAAGTAAACAATTTAAGAGTGACGCAAATATGTAGAGTGGTAGCGCACTCGTTATAGTTTCCGCACCTATTCGTTATTAGCGGGGAGGGACCGGCGGTGAGCTTTTCCTTGGCGGAAAATTTCTCAGCAGCCACTGTAGATGGAGCCTGCCACAGAACTCCGCACCCTTCATGCTTTCCTACTCCTCCTACGATAAGCACTCTCCTGGTTCTTCTCATTACAACTACACTAGTATTGCACATTCCTCCGTTCTCACCATGCCCTCCTCCTTCTATTATGTGCCTCCTCTTCGTAGCTCCCCATGGTTACCATTCTCTGGTTACGCCTACGACTGCTACACTAGTGCTACTGGGACGACGATAGCGCTAAACATACGGGAACAAGCTTTTAGCAGCTGGCGCCAAAAAAAGCGGGCAATCAAGGCGCAGTGAACAGCTCCGTCATGGTGGCATAACCTGAGCGCAGAGTAAGGTGCGCCGTAGAAGGAATTTTGATCGAACGAAATGCTTTTACTTGGCCTTTATCGGCTTATGCTAAAGCTTCTAATAACCTTTTTGCCTCTTCGATCGTTTTGCCGAATGCAGGAAGAAAATAAAGTTAAAATGTGCGTAAAAAACGCTCATTAGTGGTTTGAAAGGCGAACGAGACGAAAATTTACCGTGATGACCAGATATGCAGGAAATAAAAAAATGAAGAGATAAGTTGCCGCGCCAACAAACAGACAGCCGTCAGCTTCTCATGAACTCATCGCCGTTAACTTGTCATTTTTGGAGCTCTTTCGTACGGCCTTGTCATATAGTCCCCCTGACAGGCGCTGTTCGAATGGTTTTGTTTTAAAAGTGGCGCAGTAAGATACAAGATTGTCTGTTAGCACAGTGAGATAAGCCAAGGCCTTGGAAGCTTTTGTTCAAGAGGCAAAGCGGAGCCGGCAGGCGGGCCTCTTTGGTATCGAGCCGAACGGAAGATACTGCATTCGATAGCAGACGCGCGAAGACGACCACATGTCCCAGAGACGGACAGCGAAGGTAGGGGAGCGCTGCCAAAGCGATGCACGCGATCGCAGCTACGTGTTCCAGTTCGTTTCCCGCTGTCGATCCTTTTGTGTGTGATTGGTTCGGGATCTAACCTTGCGAAAACGACTTCTCAAAAAGGGCGCACCGCTCGATGCTAAACGACTTTGTTTAGTTCAATTCGGAAGGAATAACTCCTTGTTGTTATAACTCCTTGTTGTTAAAAAATTATTTTTAGGCCACTTTTTGGCATCCAGGGTACAGATGAGGAGCTGGGAGAAAGAATTTCTTTTATACGAGCTTGACTGGCGAGCCAGCGTTTGGGACAGCCACAGCGGCGCAAGTGCCAATCTGACCTAGTTGTATGTTTTGGGCCCGCATATATTGCAATTGAGTATATTGCAACACTTGCTGAAAACTAAGTCTAGCTCATTCCTGCTATGTGCCGTTGGATCATGGAACCATCCGGAAACTCCGCTGGAACATCAAGATCGACACCCTTGATTACCATCTTCCCCAAACTTCACTGGCGCACATGACAGGATGATCCTGGAGGCTTTATGCAGAAGACGCAAGACCTTCGCTACTTATGTACGCAACGTAACAACGGCTCATCAGAAAAGGTGGGCGATATTTTAACGACAAGCATCGCTGTTACGGCTCGCCGTCACAACACGCAGACGCTCACTCGCAAGGATGAAGCGACAGCCATGTGAGAGGCTTGAGAGCCAGATAGCGCTGAAGCTCAGCGAAGAGTAGCCACATCCCGGGGACTGGCTCTGACAACTAATGCAGCGGGGTCTACGTGAGCAACGCGCAGAGACTCGCGTCGTCTAGAAGAAAAGTTCTGTGTGACAGCGCGACGACTGCCGTCGGGACCTTTCCAGACACAGCACTGACGAGGCGGAGCTCTGAGAGCCAAGGGTACCCAAAAGATAGTCCCCTTTAAGCTTTGGTTCCCTCCTTATCTCTCAAGCCGCATGTTCGGAAAGCAGTAGCTGCAATAGCTATGCCTGACATAGCAAAAGCTATGCTCGACTATGCGACTGGGCGTGGTGCTTAGTTTGTTGCTATTGTTTATTTACTGTACTGCACTCCCAGGAAGATATCTTCGCACGTTGCTCATGCAGAAATCAAGAGACGAGTACAATATTCATAAACCAAAAAAATACAGAAATTATTAATAAAGAAACAAGATGGATCAGCAATAAAGAAAAAAATGAGTGAAGGAAGTGCAACAAAAAAGTAGTCATGGGAAACTAACAAGAATACACAAATCTTGAGTTAAAAATAATACTACTCACAAAGAGCATCAAGTCGAAAATAATAAATTCAGAAAAAATTTGACTGTCAGGAACAGAATAGAAGGGAAAAGAAGTAATTAGAGAACACCGAGGATTCCGATGAATAATGTCAGAGATTAAAAAGTTAAAGACGCTCTAGAACTTGGTTATTAGTACGCATTATCGAGTTCTTTAGCGTCATCGGAAAGAAATGAATTTTCAAAGCATTTATTAAGCAGGCGAGAAAGGGTGATTATGAGATTCTGAGCTTGTGTTGGAACGTAACCTGAAGAGGAAGATATGAGCCCTTAAAGGTTAATCTTAAAATGACTCTTGACTAATTCGTAGAAGTTTTTATTGTGATTCCTTTCGATTGTAGATCGTCTATTGACGATCCTATTTAGCACACGCGTTAAAAGAATTCCTTTCTTCAGCTTTTTTCCAATTTTATTAATGTTGGCGTTGGGAAATGAATCACAAATTATCGCAGCATAATCTAATTATGGAAGGACAAGAGATTTCTAAGCTGGAAGCCGGACTTGGTGTGTGGAGACTTTCAATGTACGACAAAATAAAAGAAGTTTGCGCTTGCAATCATCACACATTAATCAATGTGTTTAGCCTAGTCAATGTAATTTGTGAGCTATAGTCCTAAATATTTGTCCTCCCATTTCTTCCATCACCCAGTATGCCCACTTCCGGTTTCTCAGCGTTAGACCTATCATTTTTCTTGCCATGGCTCGCTGTGCTGTCCTGAACTTAAGCAGAACCTTTTCGTTAGGCTCCACATTCCTGCACCGTAGGTGAGTACCGTTAAGATACATATGTTGTATACTTTTCTCTTGAGGGATATTGGTAAACTGCCATTCGCGATCTGAGAGAACCTGCCATATGCGCTCCAGGCCATTGTTTTTTCTAGCCATTTCTTTCTTTTGATCCGGATCAGCGGCAACTACCTGCCCGAAGTATAGGTATTGATTCTCTACCACTCAGCATCTATCTACCAATTGTGAAGCTGTTCACTAGCGAGTCTGTTGAACATTACTTTCATTTTCTGCATGTTTATTTTTAGACCCATCATTCTGCTTTGCCTGTTTAACTCTATGATAGAGCTTTACAATATATCCCCTGAGTGCTTAGCAAGGCAATTATATCAGCGAATCTCAGATTACTTAGTATTCAGCATTCAGTCTTATCCTCACCTGTTCCCAATCCAGGCGTGCGAATGCCTCGTCTAAAAAGGCGGTGAGCAGCATTCGCGATAGGATGTCGCCCTGCTGTCAGATAGCTGCCTGTCAGATAAATAACTGTCGAACATTTGTTCTGGAACGATATGCTGATTTGTTATACTTCCTTATAACCGCTAACTCCTTAATGTGATTTCGCTTCACTAGCTCCCTGTTCAAGTCTTGGCTATTTTGAGATCTTACCATTCTGTGATCGCTATAACGCACTTTTCTGGGGACTTCCACACCCTGCACGATGCCTTGATGAGCACTGTCTCACCATGGCGGCTCTTCAACATCCATTTCCTGTTTTCTCGTTTGTGGAAAAAGGTAGTCATTATCATCTAATTATTTCTGTCTGTGAACTCTACTAAATCGTCTTTGCTATTTGTGGAGCCTATGGCACAGTCGCCCACTGGCTGAACTCCTGCCTACTTCTTCCCTGCCTTGGCATTTAAGTCTCCCATCAGTACAATGTGCTGCGTTCTTACTTTCCTCATTGCCAATTCCTCGCCTTCAGAGAAGTTTTCAACCATCTGATCATACCTAGGCGTCGGCTCGTATTCCTGTACCACCTTCAGATTGTATCTCATGTTATCCTAAGTACAGCAGCTGCCACCCTCTTGTTAATACCATAGAATTCCTTTATGCTGACAGCTATATCCTGATTGATGAGGGATTACACGCCTAGTTCTCGTCTCTCCGCTAATCCATGATAGCATACTACGTGCCCGCCCTTTCAGACTGCGTACGCTTGATCTGTCCTGAAGGAAAAGAAGGAAAATAACTTTAATGAAATAGAATTAAGATTGATCTGCCCTGCTGACCTCATTAAGACCTATGGCATTCCATTGAATACACGCTAGTTTTTCTAACAGGACTACTCGACCAACCACACTGGATGAGGTTCTAGTATTAGGCGTTTCCAGGTTCACTTTCCAATGGCGGCCTGTACGGTGCCAAAGATTCTTAGCAGCCTCCTCTGCTTCCCATGTCTGACCGCGGTAGGCTGCTCCACAGGCTCTGGGGTCTGACGGAGGAGGGTTAAATAGTTTGTTCATAAAGGAAGTTGTGGCCAATTACTACACCAAGGTGCCCAAACCCTGTTCTGGTGAGGGAGTGCGTTGTCTGTTCTGGTCACCCGAGTTTTATCATCCGAGTTCTAGGAAATGCAAAACCCGAATACAACTGCCCTAAATATACTTCATTAGTGCATTTACGTTCATATACATTGAATTCTTTGATCTGGGTGAGTTCTGCGTTGAAAGTTCAGAGATTGTATTCAACACCTGTGATTTTCTCGTACTGATTACTGTATGCCATATGTGGCACTGTGTTTTCGCTGCAGTTTCTTGCTTTTTCACCGGAGTGTCTTCAATGCTGAAACGGAAGGAGCGAAGAGTTCCCGGTCCGTCTAGTTGCTCCCAGTGCGGACGCCTCAATTAATATACTGCCGCGGTGATATTTGGCTTAGGCCCTGAGTACTGCCGCTGGTAGCTTTCTCTTTTCAGGGGGAATCATAAGCGAACAATATCTTGAAGTCTATTAACGCCCTATCTTCTGTTTATTATTTTTCCAGGGCATTTAAGGCGTTTATATCAGCTTCATTGTTTCTCCCTTACCTTGGCTGCACAGGAACCCAATAAAAAAAACAGCGTGCCATCCACAATAAAAAACATATAGAGAATGGATGGGGGAATGTCCGGCCGGTGTCAATGAAGAAAAGCCTGCGAACGCTAACCCCAATTGACTGAAATGCGAGTAAGCAATATCAACGGAATAATATATTACTTAACCTCGTTTGACTCATTAATTCCGACTGCATCAATGTGGTGCAAAGCGGTTTGTACTGGACAGCTGCAACGATCCTTTTAGTTTCCGATCAGCGCTTGTGCCGCCGGCTGGTTTTGTCCTTGTATCTTGTGCAATTAGGGTTATTGATAGTATACGCTGCTAACTAGAGTTAGCAGCGCTCTTAGTGATACTCCCGAGAAAGCCGTTCTTTACAACGTGCAATCGTGTAAGGATTCCTGTTGGTCGCATCAAGCAGGAATAATAGTTGCTGGTGAAAGCGACCAACGCAAAACCAAGTTGTCTTTTTCGGCAGCCCATGGACCGAGATTTCCCACCGGGCGCGTTTTCGAAACAGAACAACCAGAAGGCGAACAGGGATCACTATGGTCATGCTGTAGCGAAGAGAGTCCCGTGAACGAATTCTTGCTCCGGACCTGGCTTCCCCCATGGGAAAACGCAACGGCGGCAAGGCGCGTCATTGGTATCCCGCCCGATGTAATCTACTCGCTCGTTTAGCGGTAAGGTTTTCCCAGCCACACGAAGGCAGTAGAGCCGAGGTGTGCGCTTGTAGCGAAAGAAGCTGAACGCGAGTCGCTGCGATCAGCGCTCCCAGCCATTTCCGCAAAGCAGGGAGATTGAAGTACATTATGACCTCCTTCGAACAAAGAGGCAATTTTTTCCTGAAATTGCCGGAACAGATTTTTTTTGCCGCCTTATTTGTCGTGATCTGTGAGGACCAGTTCTTCGCTGGCGTACTGAAAGCTGTTTTTCAACAGTCCTTTTGGAAGCAACGACAACCGTTAATCTCTGGAAACCATGTTTGATCTTTGAACATTTCAAGGAAAAAATGTTCAACTATCAGTAGCGAGGAGATAAACGAAGGAACGAACAACATCAGTTTCTAATGACAGAATACACTGAACGGCTATATTTTCACCTTCCTTCGCCGCAAACTTTTATTTGTCCAATTTATGTCCGTCAATATACACCCTTGGAAAGTTGCGAAAATAAAATTCAGCGAAGAAACAGAGGTTTCAGTGGGATTCAAACCCACGCCTTTTGGGTGTTGAACGGACGCTTTAACGGATTCAGTTAGACACTCCCTTCAAGGCCTCAGGTTGATGTTAGCGCAGTGTACTCCTGCCTACTTACTAAGAAATTGGCGACTTGGATAGTCTGCAAATGGCACTTGTGGTAGTTGAAAAACACAAAAAAAGCCTATACAAAATGTAGATAAAGGAAAACAAGGAGGGCAGAGGGCCACTAGATGAAGACCTAAATTATACGAGAGAAGACAAAGATAAAAGCGTTTGCGCTGACGTGAAGCGGATGAGATGGAACGCCGCGAAAAAGGAGGCGCTCGAGTCCGCGTCCTCCATAGATCATGTTCTTATTCTAGAGTTAGTAAAAACTGCTCGCAAGAGCCTCAGCTGGCTTTGCACTGGTTTAAATTTAATGAACAAGTGTTCTTAATTTTTTTTTATTTTATGGAGTTTACCGCACTAAAGCGGCTTAGGCTATGACGGATGCCGTAATGAAGGCCTCCGGGTAATTTTGGCCACCTGCTGTTTCTTAACGTGCCCTGACATCGCACAGCACACGCGCCTCTAGCATTTGACCTCCTTCGAAATGCGACTGCCGGGGCCGGGATCGAACCCGCGTATTTCGGTCAGCAGCCGAGCTTCATAACCACAGGGCCACAGTGGCTATAGGTTCACTGTAGTAAAATATTTGCACAGTATCGCTTCCGGTTTTCCTCAAAAGTTCCCATACAGTTCACGAAAAGATCTAACAAGAGCAGAGGACCCAAAAATTACCTTTCTCGTAAAGTCCCGTAGATTCCTCAACAACTTTCCTCACCAGATACGTAGTCACTAGGGGGTCAGCCCTTGTTGTGATGCCTGAGTAGCCAACGGAATGCATACGCTTCCGCAGCAAGGTTCATGTACACGCGACTGCAAAGTGTCTCGGTATTCTATACGCAGACGGATGGGCCGTGCTAACGCCGTACTGGTCCGTTGGTACGAGACGGCTAGCTGGCTTGTTGTGAAGGATGATCCGGCAGATGTGCTGATCAGCTTCGTCAGAGCGGACGCAGTGGCGAAAGGACAGCGGAAGATGGAAAGCCGGCAAGGATGACGTACTTTGCTTAGCCTTCCAGCGGCAACGCTGGCTGGAAACTTGAGGAGAAAGAGGCCACATGAATAGAGGTGCCAACGACGAGAGATGTTGAGAAAAAGTCGGCAGCCAATGGCGCAGATCCAACAACCAGCGATAGAACCACATTGTCGGTCGCACGCGTAGCACTTCCACCCCAACCAACCTTACCAAACAGGGCAAAGTATGTCCGCCAACGTTAAATAGCCGCCGGTGAAAGCGGCCTAAGGCAGGCCGTAGAGCCTGAGGCTGCGGATAAGAGTTTTGACGCAGAGGCGGGCTATATACAAGACACTCGTGCATCAAGCTCAGTCTTTTGCAATGCATGGCACCGCTCCCAACGACGGTGCCTAGCCACATGCTAGGCACCAGGGGTAAGCGCCGTGCTCTCGGCCTCTTTATAAATAAGGCTGCTCTATATTCTTCGAGAGTGATTTGGTTTTGAGGATATTCTAAAGTGCAACGCGAAGGAGAACCTCCGGAACAAAGAGGGAAAACTGTGGTGGTCTCTAAGTGGTACGAGCGCGCGAGTGAGTTAGAACAATCTTCTGCACGCGCTTTTACGAATGCAGGCGATCCTACTTCTTCTACACTGACACGTATCATTCCCCCCTCTTTTGAAGCATCCCCACGATGCGGCTAGAGGGCTATGTCAGTGAAAACACAGCTGCAGTGAACCGCTGTTCAGTCAGGAAGTCTGTCGTGGTAAGGCTTCATGCGAAAAATGTGCGCGATTTCAGGAAGGTGCGACCGGCGCGATGAACAACCCGCTGGGGCGGGAGAAACTGCATACGTCACATCAATGACGAGGCGCTCTACTTCATAGGGGCCGAAGTATTTGCGCAGGAACTTTTCAGAAAGGCCGCAGTGAGGAACAGGAGTCCAAATCCACACCAAGTCGCCAAGCGCGTAACTTAAGAAGCGGCGTCCGAGGTTGTACCTAGCGGCGTCAGTTGGCTAATTCGCAGGCGTGCCAATTGCCGCGCTTCCTCAGCACGCTGAACGAAGGTGTCTACTTCGAGGTCAGCGTCAAAGTAGCAGTAGGGGTCAACAAGCAACATAACATCCAACGGAGTGGTCACTTGCCAACCGAAGACAAGCTGGAAGGAGGTCAGTCGGGTTGTCTCCGGAAGGGCGGTGTTGTACGCTAACGTTACGTACGGTAGAATGGTGTCCCAAGTTCGATGCTCGACGTCAACATACATAGAAAGCATGTCGGTCAATGTGCGGTTCAGCCGCTCTACCAACCCGTTTGTCTGTGGGTGATAGGCCGTCCCACGTCGATGGCTGGTGTGCGTCAGAGTCATCATGAACTAGGTTAAGCGGGCAGTGAAAGCAGTCCCCCGGTCAGTAAGAACGGCGGGCGCTCTGTGACGCAGGACAATGCTGTGGACGAAGAACTGCGCCACTTCAGCAGCAGTGCCTTTGACAAGAGACGCGTTCTCAACGTACCGTTTCGGGTAGTCGGTCGCAACGACGATCCAACGCTTTCCAGACGAAGACTTCGTAATAGGAGCAAGGGGGCCCATGCCCACTTGGTGAAAAGGGGTCTTCGGTGGATCGATGGGGTGAAACAATCCGGCTGGTTTCAACAGAGGAGACTTCCAGCATTGTCAGTCAGGCATGTTTTCATGTAGGCCCGCATCGATGGGAGTAACCTGGGCCAATAATACTTTCGTTTAATCCGCGCGAGTGTACGACTTACTCTTAAAATGACCGGTGGAGGGTGCATCATGACAGGCATCAAAATCTGTGGCCACAACTGTTATGGTACGACAAGCAGGAATGCTTTTTTGTTGCTGGGCAAGTTGTGCTTTTACAGAACACGAGATTGTAAAGTAAAGGTGTGGAGCCCACGACGAAAACACGCGGGATGCGAGCGTCGGCGCCTTGGAGGTAACCTATGAGTTGCGCGAACTCCGAGTCCGCCAGCTGAAGCTGCGCCAGTTGGGTGGTACTAACAGCGCCAACAAAAGGAAAATCATCGGCGGGTTCTTCGGGACCGATTGGGATAGGTGCATGCGAAAAACAGTCCGCATTGTGATGCTTACGGCCCGACTTGTAGAAGACTGTTAAGGCGTATTCTTTCAAGCGCAAGTGCCATCTAGCCAAGCGTCCTGAGGGGTCTTTGATGCTCGCCAGCCAGCATAAGGAATGGTAGTCGCTTACCACACGGAAGAGCCGCCCGTAGAGGTACGGTCGGAACTTGCTGATGGCCCATATCACTGCAAGACGCCCTTTCTCCGTCGTAGGATAATTGGTCTCGGAGCGCGTAAGTGTTCGGCTGGCATAACTGAAGGCCCGTTTGCGCCGTCTTGCCACTGCATCAGTACCGCACCAAGGCCAACATAGCTGGCATCAGTGTGGATGTCCGTGGTAGCGTGTCCATCGAAATTGGAGAGTATCGGAGTAGGTTGTAGACGGCTGCGAACCTCGACAAATGCAGCCTCTTGGTCACTTCCCCACACGAAGGGCGTGTCGTCTCGATTCAGTGAGTTTCACGGTTCGGTGATTCGCGAGAAATCTTGAACAAAGCGCCGATAATACGAGCACAGACCCAAAACCGGCAAATGGCCTTCTTGTCACTTGGGCGTGGAAAACCTGAGAGGGCAGAGGTGTTGTCAGAGTCCGCGCGAACACCTTGTGAGCTGACGACGTGACCAAGAAAGCGAAGTTTCTCAAACCCAAAATTGCATTTTTCGGCTTTGCTGGTGAGTTGTGCGGATTTGAATATTTGAATGTTTATAGCACAAGGCACAGCCGCTCCAAGTGTTGGTCAAACGTGGTCGAAAATAGAACGACATCGTCTAGGTTCACCATGCAGGACTGCCACTTCAAGACGGAGAGAGCGCTGTCCATCATTCGTTGGAACGCGGCCGGTGCTGAGCACACACCAAATGGGAACACCTTAAACTCATAGACGCCGTCGGACGTCAGGAAAGCCGTCTTCTCTCGGCCTCTCTCGTCCACTTCGATTTACAATTACCCGCCTTGAAGATTTAATGACGAGAATTATCGGGCGTCCCGCAATCGGCCGGGCGCGTGGTCTATCCTGGGCAGTGGCTAAACATCCTTTGCGGTCACATTATTAAGTTTCCTGTAGTCAACACACAAACGCGGAGCGTTGTCTATTTTTTTTTTTACAAGAACCACAGGCGATGCCAATGAGTTGGTGGACGGCTGAACGACATCGTCTGCAAGCATTTCGGCAACCTGATTCTGAATGGTTTGTCGCTCCATCGGGGAAACACGGTATGGACGCTGGCAGACGGGTCGCGTAGTCTGTTCAGTGATCATACGGTGCTCGTCGAGTGGAGTGCAGCGGGCCATCGAGCGCGCTAACGAAACAGGGCGCAAAGTCTGCCAAGAGGTCCAACAGATCCATGGCAGGACCGATGGCAGGACCGGATTTATTTTGACTGACTGAAGAGCGTGGTGTGGGCCAGCAATCTCTGGAGTGGGCCCTCCCACGGTGCACAAACCTTGGACTTCAGCAACGTCGTGCAGGAAGGCAATAGCCGCGCCTTTGACGAGGTGCTGATATTGGTTGGAAAAGTTGGTCAGGAGGACGTGGGTACGGCCGTCACGTAGTCGGACGAGACTCCGGGCAACGACAAGCCCCCGCTCAAGCAGCAGTGGACCATGGCCGTCCGCCAGGCCCTCGTAGTCGTGAAGTAGGTCGTTCTGCACGAGCACCAGGACACTGCACCGCGGTGGCACCGTCACATCATTCTCGACAAAGCGCAGAGCTTTGCTGCAAGGATCTCAGGAGTCAAAGTTGGCTACAGCCTGATTGGTCTAGAACGTGACTCATGCGTCCTAGAAGTCAATCACAACGCCTTTTACCTGCGGGAAGTCGATCTCCAGAATCAAGTCTCTGGAACACTCGGAGAGCACGACAAATTCACCAACGTACGTGAAACTACGAATTCTAACTCTAGCCGTGCCCTTGCGAACAGGGGAATTTAGGTGGCCTCCAGCGGTGCGGATGTGGGTCCCCGTCCATGGTGTCAGAACCTTTTTAATGTCTCCAGCAAAGGCACGGCTTATAACAGAATAATCAGCACCGGTATCGAGCACCGCGGTAATCTCGGTGCCATCAATTGTAACCCGCAAATCGGATGCAGCGTATCGGTTACTGTCGCTGCCTCTCTCGGTCCATGTGTCGTCGGATCGAAGGTTTCGCGATGAAGGATCTTGACACGTCTCGACATCAGCGGCATTGCCTGCAAAGGTCACTGGTGTTATTCCCGATGCGGACTGGGCGAGCGATGGCCAGCAGTGCTACTCTGGCGGTCGGGGCAGGAAGCACGATAGCGGATAGGCCAAGGCGAATCGGACTCGCGCCTTCCAGAGTAGACACGGTTCTGGCGCGCCCAGAGATGCTCCGCGATCTCATGCGGTCGTTCACCGTTACGATGACAAGGTGCGTCGGGACCCACTTGGCGGTACGAACAGTCTCGGTAGAGATGACCGGGCTCCCCACAGTGGTAGAACAGAGGCCTACGGTATGATGTACGCCACACATCCGACTTCTGAGGACGTGGCTCAGCTGTAGCAGGTGCAGTTGCATAATATGTTGTGATGCTACTCATGGGAGACGTCGGGGTGATACCGTAGCCAGGTGCGGTTGCGTGACCTGTGCCGATGCTGCTCATGGCAGGCGTCGGAGTAGCGGGACGGTAGCCAGCCGTGCGACGTGCAACGAATGCGTACGTGGGTCTGTCATTGAACCGGGGCGGCGCTTCGGGGATCGGAGGTGCCTGCGCAACCTGCCGCACTTCGTCCCTGACGACTTCTGTCTGGCGCTGCCAGCGGCCCAGGCGCAACCTGGGGCAGACGGAACCGTTGGAGTTCCTCCCGGACAACCGACCAAATCAGTTCGCGAAAGGTGACTGCACTGCCGCCGAGGCACGACTAAAAGGCTTAGGAGACAATGCTGTTGATGTCCCGATTGGACAGCGGGCCTGTTGTTAGAGCGTCGTCTCCATGGTGGTCGCCTCGGGGGGAAATTCCGCTACAGTGCGGGGTGGGCTGCGTACGAGGCCTGCGAAGAGCTCCTGCTTAACCCCACGCATGAGATGGCGAAGCTTCTTCTCCTTCGTCATGTTTTGGTCGGCACGCTTGAAAAGACGGGTCATGTCCTCCATGTGCCGTCTTTGTCAAAAGTCAGGGAAATGAACGTTCCTAGGATGCTCCGTGTAGCGAATCAGCGAATCATTCAAAACACAAGTGGAGCAGGAAGCTTCTCTTATTAAGAAAAACCTTCTGCTAGCATCTCAGGGTCATTCGGTCTTTAATAGTGCCGCAATGACTTTGTTATGCGACTGAAACGAAAAACCCTTTGGCCTTAAGAGTTTTGACCAAGACTGTACATGCGCACACTTTCGTTCTTGCGCTGATTTCGGGAGTGCAGCGCAGCTTCAGCCTTCTCCCGGCGGTCGGCGTTGGGGAATGTAGCCAGGAGATTCCGGCAAAACGTCTCCCAGGTGGCAAGGGTAGTCTCG
Source organism: Amblyomma americanum (assembly GCF_052857255.1). Classification (NCBI taxonomy): domain Eukaryota; kingdom Metazoa; phylum Arthropoda; class Arachnida; order Ixodida; family Ixodidae; genus Amblyomma; species Amblyomma americanum. The sequence continues at coordinate 156,652,089 of NC_135498.1, forward strand.
TGGTTTTCAAACCACGTGCGGGCAGACTATTCCACAGGAGAATATAAATTGTGGAGCTTGCACTCGTCGCTCAAGCCGTTGTAGCGGGAGGCCCGCTCGAAGGTCTCCAGCCAATCGTCAGCGTCTTCGAACACGCCACCGTGAAAGGATGGCGGTGTTCCCTGGTGAGTGACAAAGGATCGGCGCCAGGGGCCGGGTGTCAGTGGCCATGACAGCTGGTCTCAACGAGCCAGGCTGGGTCGGCGCCGGGGACCTGGTGTCACTGGCCATGTCAGTTGGGCTCGGTGGCCGAGGCTGCGTCGTTCTTTTAGGCGGGGGAAGGGGCTTAAATTCAGGCGACTCTCCGCTTATATGGCGGCTGAGTAACTGGTGAACAGGTGTGAGGTCCGTAGTCATGCTGTACGGAGCGCGGTGGTCGAAAAACGTACCCAGCACTCCTCCACCAAACTGTAACGTGCAACGCGAAGGAGAACTTCCGGAGCAGAGACGGACAACTGTGGCGGTCCCACAGTGGCCCGAGCGCGCAGGAGAGAGAGAACCGTCTTCTTCCTCTACGAATGCAGGCGCTTCTACTTCTTCTGCAGTGGCACGTATCAATATGGAACCCTTAGCAAAAACCAATACCTTTGCAATATACTTTGGTATATTTATAATGCATTTTCAACATATTTTGTATTCATGAATGCATTAAAATATGCCGGAAGTAGGCTCCTGAAATTTTATGCATAGTATTGGAAATATATTCCTAAAATTTGCCCAAAATACGTATCTTAAATTATGCTTCGAGCACGTTTCAAATACGTGAAAAAATATGAATGTGGTTTTAGCATGTTGTCAGTACATTAAAAGTGTACTTTCACAAACATGACATTAATTGAATGGAAGCATACGAGAAGTGTACTTTCACAAATATGAAATTAATTAAATGGAAGCATACGTCACTTAAAGCATGTTTCGAGCACGTTTCAAACACATGAAAAAATATGTAGGTGGTTTTAGCATCTTGTCAATGTATTACAAGCATACTTTAGTAAATATAAAATTAATTCATTCGGAGTATACGTCACTGAAGCATGTTTCAAACACGTGAAAAAATTGGAATGTGGTTTTATCATGTCGTCAATACACTAAAAGTGTGCTTTCGTAAATGTGAAATTAATATGTCTGAAGTATACATCACTTAATGCATGTTTCGAGCACGTTTCAAACACGTGAAAAAAATATGTGTCCAGTTGTAGCACCTTATCAATGTATTGAAAATATACTTTTGTAAATATGAAATTAATTGGTATTGAAATATGAAATATACTTCAAATTTAACAACGGGCAGACCTTTTAAACATATTTGAAGCCCACTTTTAGCTACCGTAGAACAATCTAGTGCTCGAAATCGCGTTTCGGGAAATTGTCTGTGCATGTTGGCCATGTATTGAAAGTACACTTTCGCAAATACGACATTAATTCATCCAAAGTATACTTCAATTCTTACATATTAGCTGTCCGCGTAAACGTATTTGAAGCAGACTTCAAACTGCCGTTGAACAGTTAGTGCTCGAAATCCCGTTTCGGGAAATGACATGTTGACAATGCTTTTAAAGTGTACTTTCGGAAAGACGAAGATAATTCGTGAAATTAATTCGTGAATATGAGCTGCCGGAGCCGCTATACAGCACCAACCTCTCCTTTACTGTTCATGTAATTAAAAAAAACTTCAATTCTAACAAATGGGTAGTCCGCATCAACATATTTGCAGCGCACTTCAAGCTGCTGTGGAACAACCTAGTGCTCGAAATCACGTTTCCGGGAACAGTGAAAACTCTCCCCTTTCTGTCGTCCATTCGTTTGTGGTAATAGCAGAAACGCAATCACCACTTATTTAAAATTACGTGTGGACAGCGTGATAGCATTATACCGGCAACGGCGCCATGCGCACCTCCAGGCCCGAACATGCCAGCGAAAAGGACCCCGACTGGCAAGGCCGATCGGCTCCCATAGATGCCCATGTATTTGTTGGTTGACAGTTCCACTCCTGACCGATGCATGACACAAGTTACGACTAGCATTTACGTTCTAGACAGACCGCAGATAGACCGCTCCGACGCTTGTGCGAGAGTTTGGGGGCCCACAGTCTTTGAGCAAAAAGCGCCTCACCAGACATGTTAAGTTGTGTCGTCTCGGGGGTATATACAAGCCAAGCCAAGTATCAAGGTTGTCGGTTTTTTTCCCCTCCCCCTCTTCCTTCTACGACACGCAGGCAGTGGGCGTGGAGGCTAGCCCTCCAGTAGACAAGCCCGTGTCTTCCCTTTTTTTATCCTCCCTTCAACCACAGAAAAAGAAGAAGAAGAAGGTTGTCGGAGCAGTTCCTGTTTGCTGACGTCGCTTTCCGTCGGCATTTCCTGAGGGGCGGCGTCTTTCCCGTTCATGCCCCGTCATGTGACCTTGCATTGCCATAGACTTCTTGATGACAACGCATTATCTCTGGGATTGTCTGACACCTGATGCTCATAGCCAGTTCAGTCACTACTTCTGCTGTTCACAACTTTGATCAGTGTCTTCCGATGAATCCGACTAGTACACCTTCTTTAAGCCGAAGTGAGTATATATTTAATGTATTTTTTATATTTTTATTGCGTTTTGAATGTAATATAATCTTTTTATAGTATATTTTAATCTATTTTGATGTAATTTTGGTATATTTTAATGTAATGTATTTAATGTATATTTTAGTACATTATAATGTGTAATAAATATACTAAGCAGATAGAAAATGTATTCATGCATCTGTAAGAATGTTCAAATTATTACTCCTAGCATACTCAGAAAGAATTCGTACTGCAATTGAAGCATAGATACAAAAAATGAAAAATAATATGAAATTAGTACAGTTTGTTCGAAATGCATTTTTAGCAGATGATTTTTTCGCGAAGGGAAGGCGCAGTAACTCTTACTTCTCGGTGGACACCGAAACACGCCGTGAGAAAGATGGGAGTGGAAGAATGCAGCAACAACAACGAAAGAAGAAAAAGGGTGTTCTGAACGGTTCTGTACCCTGTCCTTCCGTCTTCCAATCTATCAGACTATTTACTATTAGCACTCCTTTTCCCGTCAAAACTTTCCTGTATCCAGCAATTATCCGCCTGTGTCTTGGCCACTCCCCGTAGAGGGCATGTGCCCGCAACGTCTGAGGCCTTCCTTCCTTCCTTCCTTGAACAGCCGTTTCCTGTGGTGCCTGTGGTTTCCTGGTGGTGCCTGCGTGCTCATCTCTGGTGAGCTCGTTCTGCGTGGGGGATTTGGCCAGGTTTAAGGTTAAGGCTGTAGGCGCGGTTAATGTGCACTTGAGGGCGCGTTTAGCTCTGGTATATCGCTGAACTCCCCGGGCGGAGCGTCGGCAGCCTGATTTGACAGCTTGACCACCCAAAGCTTGCCACTGGACCTTTTTAGAGGAATTGTTTTCAAGTACTCTGACATTGCTTGCGTCACAGACCTGCTCCAGTGCAAAATTTTTCAGCCTTTAGCGGTGAAAGCATTCATCCCTTAACAGCTCGCATGCTCCAAAAGTATTGCTCGTGGAGTAGACCCAGCATCTTCCCCACATGAAATACTGCAGGAGTTTCAGGATGCAGGTGTGGGTGTTCTTTCTGTCTACCGGTGCAGTAGAGAATTAAATGTTGTGCGTGTAGCGACAGATTCCGTTATAACTACTTTTGCTGGCTCCTGTCCTTCTGAGCTCAAGGTCTGGCCAATAATGTATCGTGTGGATCCTCTGCAACCCCGTCCACTTCAATGCACCAACTGTTGGCGGCTCGGTCACAGTGGTAACGCGTGTAAATCTGCGACCCGCTGCCGTGTTTGTGGAGAAGAGCAATCGGATGACAGCTGCTCCTCTGATCAGCCCCAGTGTTGCTTCTGCAAGTGTAACCACTGAGCTCATGATGCCAACTGTTCGAAGCGAGCTGGCGAACAAAGCCTGCTAGATATAATTCAAGCGATACGATGTTCGCGAGCAGATGCGTATGCACCTTTGGATCGGAAGAATACATATGCCAGCCGTGCGCGAAGCTCTGCTGCAGATATATAGTCAAGTTTGACTACATCGATAGTGTCCTGAGTAGAACAGGCTCTTTCTGTGGTGGTCGAGCGATTGCTGTGCAACTTCACCGTGGATTTATCTCAACTTGTTGCAGGTCAATCTCTGCCTTCTCAATCATCTCTTTGGGCGGCGAAGCCTGCATCGATCCCAAATTGTGCTGCTAGTAAGAGTGGTTCCATGTCGCCTCCTGACACATCCCAAGTCCCGCCTACCGAGAGCGCTCCTGGCAGTGTCTCTCGCGTAATAATAATAATTGGTTTTGGGGGAAAGGAAATAGCGCAGTATCTGTCTCACATCTCCGCTGACATCTGGCATGGGATAGAGGAGGGATAGAAAGAAAAAAGGAAGAAAGGGGTGCCGTAGTGGAGGACTCCGGAATAATTTCGACCACCTGGGGAACTTTAACGTGCACTGACATCGCACAGCACACGGGCGCCTTAGCGATTTGCCTCCATAAAAACGCAGCCTCCGCGGTCGGGTTCGAACGCGGGAACTCCGGATCAGTAGCCGAGCGCCCTAACCACAGAGCCACCGTGGCGGGTTCCTCTCACGTAGATATCTGTAACGAGGATGTTGAAATGCTCTGTCGTTCCCAGAAGCGTCGAGCTTCTTCCTCACCCTCGAAGTTAGCTGTTCTGCAAATCAAAGCTAAGAAAGGACACCCCAAAGTAAGCCCCCAGACTGATGTGCTGAAGGAGGCTGTTGCTGCCTCTTTCATCAGTCAATAATCATTGCGGGTCTAAAATTTCTGCAATGGAATTGTCGTTCCGTACTTTCTCCTCTCACGGATCTTGAACTACTTCTTCATAAACATAATCGAGATATTGTGATTTTGCAAGGAACGTGGGTCTCTCCACTTAAATCATTTTCAATTAAAAAATTCCGTGTTTTCAGGATAGATCGCATTAATGTCAGGGGTGGCGGGGTAATAACTATGACGACTGCAAAAATAGGTCACCGGGCATCAATCTCGCAAAAAGTTATGCTCCCTGACTTTGAGTTGTTGGCGGTTGAAATCTCCCTTCCACAGTGCGCCAAACGAACTATTGCTAACGTCTTCTTTCGTGTAGGTGTGCACAGGACAGACTGTTGGGATACCTTACTGAGAGGAGCAAACAACACAGTCATTGCAGGGGATTTTAATTCGCACCACAGTGTCTGGGGTAGTCGCTCTGACTCCTGCGACCAGCTTCTCTGGTCATGGATGTCTCTAAATGCAGTGCACTGCTGCAATTCCGGAGCAGTAACATTTATGCGTGGACTTTCTCGTTCAGTCATAGATTTAACATTACCATCTCGTGGGGTGAGTATATTCATGTCAGCAGTTGACTCAGGTGGAGCAGAAAGAGCTCAGCGGGCAATTTCCTTTCTGCAAGATGCTGCTGAGAACTCTGTATTCTCTGTTTGCGCTACTGCCCCTGCCAGACAGCCGTCTCCTTGGTGGACGGATGAGTGTGAGAAAGCTTATCGCCTTAGAAAAGCAGCATGAAAAAGCCTTTCCTATAATCAGAGCCCAACTAATTGGATAAATTATAAGTTCTGCTCAGTATCTTTCAAAGCAACTGTTAAAAAAGCAAATGAGGATTATAATCAAAATTTAAACACGTATCTCTCTAAACCCCAAAACAAGAAGCCTCTATATAGATTCACAGAGCAGAATAACAACTCTCCGGTCTCCAACCGCATAAAGACAATGGTATTGTCTCCGCAGGAAGCTAAGCAACACCTTGAACGTATCGCTCAGGGCCTGGCTTTAGGTTTCCAAGTGCCGAAAACAGAACCTTTGCACACACTCACCCCAAGCCAGGACTATCTCGAGCTGGACGTATCGGAACTCCTCCCAATTGTTTCCGGGATCTGATGGGGTTACTGTGGGCATGTTAAAGATTTTAGCACAAGACTCTCCAACTCATCTTCTCGATATTGTAAATGGGTCATTGGGAAATTCTTGGATTCCTTAGAGTTGGAAAATTGCGAAAATAATTTTACTTTTGAAAAATGCAGAGAATGGATTTCATTTGGACAATATTCGGCCGATTGCTTTAACCTCAATTTTAGTAAAGCTAATAGAAAGAGTAGCACACAGTCGCATCATAGAGCATGTTCATCACGTTAACGGCCTCTGCTCCGCACAGATTGGCTTTCGTCGCGATTGTTCCATATGGGCCGCGTATGTGCATCTCGAGAGCCGAATACGACTCTCAATGCTCAAGAGAGAAGTTGCGGCCTTGGTGACACTTGATGTTGCTAAGGCCTATGACAGCGTTGAGCACACGGTCCTTATTAACAATCTTGCTCAGCTACATCCACCGCACGACATATATGCTTGGATTCGTAAATTTTTAAGATAGATTTTTCTTCTGTACAGACGAATCTTTCTGTTCTAACGTCTATGTTCAATCAAGAGTGGTGCCGCGAGGATCTGTTTTGTCTCCACTGCTTTTCAACATATTGGTTCGGGACATACCTATTCATCAAAACATTACAATTTATGTATACGTAGATTATATGGCTTTTTTCGCATTAGCAAAGGATATTCATGCACTCTACGAGTGTTTGCAGGCATGCCTGAATGCTATTGAAGTCTGGTTGGACCAAATTAATTTATCACTTAATGTCATCAAATGTGGCGTGCTGGTATTTTCACCCGACACTGCTTTGTACTTCTCGCTAGTATACCGCTCCACTCCAATTCCGCAAGTGGAGTCGGTTAAATACCGAGGCGTTACATATGATCAAAGCTTGGACTGGCGGCACCATATTAAGAATAATATTGTTAAAGGGGAACGCGCTCTGGGCCGGTTGACACGAGTTACAAATAAAAAGTTTGGCATGCGTCGTGACACGTTACTGTTGCTATATGAGGCTCACATGAGACCGATTCTGCAATTTGGTTGTGTCTTGTTCTCTGGTAGCGCAAACTACAAGCTGCAGCCATTAGCTTTACTGGAAAGGCGTGCCCTACGGCTATGCCTCGGGCTCCCAAAATCAGCTTCAAACGCTGCCCTTTATCTGGAAGCCCGTATCCCCGATCTCGTTTCCCGCTTCCAACTTCGAACAATGCGTACTTTCACTAGGTCCTTTGACCCGGCCCCCGGTGTTAGTAGTCCCATTTTTCTATCGCAACCACACCTTTTTCTCACTAATAATTGGTCAGGCTATCAGCTAGCGCAAGTTAGTTTCACGCAGAATCTGTTAGCCCCGCTTCAGGTTGATCTGATCTCCTTTCAACAAGTTGCAGATACTCAGGCTGTCTCCGTCTTCTATTACGACCATATTTCCCGTCCCATGCGAAAGATATGCCCGCAAATATCCTAAATGGTATCCTTTCTGCACACCTGTAGAATTTTCCTCTTCATACTGTTATCGCCACTGATGCCTCCGGCAGCTGTGAGAAGGCGGCGGTTGGGATGTATTCGCAGGAGCTGGCTTGGAGCTATTCCGTTCGTATCCCAGATTATACTCCTATATTCTTCGCAGAGTTTCTGGTCATTGGTTTGGCGCTTCTAGAACTTCCAAGGCATGTAGCACGGGTTCTTATTCTTGCAGACTGCCTTTCAGTTCTATTCTCTCTACAAAATTCGGGAAAATCTTTATTGAATCGCTCACATAGGTTTTTTTTCCGCGCACGGTGCGTAAGATCCGCTTTATCTGGGTACGTGGGCATTGGGGGCGTCTATTTTAACGAGGTGGCTGATTTATTTGCAAAATCAGCTCTCAGCGCTCATGTAATCTATCCCGTCCCTCACCTCATTCTGATAGAAACTTCACGTTTCCAGCGCTTCCAACATATTTCAGCCAACTTGAGTGACCTATTGATCAATACCGTGGATTTTCACCACTTAAAGTACCCATGGAATATCCGGTGGTGTAAATCAAGTCCTTGGGAGGTGTCAATGGCGCTTCTGCGATGCGGAATCCCTCACTTAAATTTTTACTTATGCAGATGTGACTTCGCAGCGACAAACCATTGTGCATCATGTGGGCAAGTTGAAACAATAGATAATTTTCTCCTCTCTTGCCGGCGGTTCGCAATTCAGAGAAAACAGTATTTGGAGGTCCCTCTTTCGAGGTTAGGACTCCCTCTGTGTCTTCCAGTTCTTCTTCCGTTCGGTGCGAGCGCAAAGGGATTCGCGTTAAGCAGTGTTTGCGGCTACCTTCATGATTACATAAGTGCAACTGATCGATTACCACGTTAGCTGTACCAAAAATTTTGTCGCATGTCCAAAAATGCTCGATTCTATTCCTGGTAATTCAAATTTCTTTAATTCGTTTGACTTTTTCAATTTTCATCTTGATTAAGTCTTCTCATGCCTATTTTTCCCCGCGCAAATACCTCATTGGGATTATCTACTGAACCTTGGCCAATCAACCTGCGTGGGTATGTGCCATGCTTACTAAGGAGAAGAAGAAGAAGACGAAGAAACTGAGAAAGAGGTGCCGTGCTTGGAGGGCTGCAGAAAAATTTCGACCAACTGCGGATCTTTAACGGGCGCTGACAAGGGACAGCACACGGGCTCATTGTACTTTTTGCGGCCATTGAAACGCGGCCGACACAGCCGGGTTTCATCCTGGTAGTCCCTACACTGAATGTCAACAGTCAAGGGGAAGCAGAACGAAGTCTACCGGCGCTTAACGGAGCATTACGTGGATGTGTTGGCCATGCAGAAACTAAAGTTCACGGGCAGGAAGAGACAGCGAGCGTGGTGCTACGGTTCATGTCTAGTTTCTACGTGATAGTCAAGGATGCAGTAGGCAGTTCGGCTCATTGCGTACTCAGGCATAGTAGCAGTGCAAAAAAAACCCTCACAAAAGAAGGACTAGACACCGAGAGACACGCACAGACGCTGCACTTTCAACTGACTATATTCCAAGCAATCAAAGTGGAATATATAGGCTGTGTCGCGCATGAGCGTTAAGAGAGAAATAAAGAAGGCGCGCCATTCCAACGTCCTGAACATACATCTTATCTTCTAGCAGAAGAAAAGTGTACATTCCGAACTATTCAGCAGAATTGGCGTATCGCTAATACAATCACTGCCCCTTTTATTTATATGGAAGGCTTCCAATAGCTCACGTGCGGTCTGGTCTTTACCTTTTCCTAGGACCACAGTACTTTCAAAATGAGGCGAACACTTGCAAGAACTGCAGTGCTAAACTAAGCGCACGTCCTCACTGTTCTGTAAACTTAGTTGGTGCTCCTGCCTGAGTCGATCGTTCAGGCATCTGCCTGTTTGGCCTACATAGGCTTTCCCGCAAGACAGTGGTATCTCGTATACCACTCCTGGTTGGCAACGCGCGCATGGCCTGGCATGTTTTTTTTTTTCCGCAACCTTTTTTTGCGGATTTCTCGCCGGAGATACGAAAGCGTAGCTTGGATAGTTTTTCCCGAGCGGAAAAAACGAGAGGTACTTCAAACCTGCCCGCAACCTTCTTCAGGTTGTGCAAAATGTTATGCAGGTAGGGGACAACATCCGGTCGCACGCTCCTTTCATCTTCCCTCGTCTTTAAGCTCTTCGTGCGCTTCTTGACTTTTTAAGGAGGGTCTCGGCAACCGCCGTAACAACCAACTGAGGGTACCCAGACGCTCTTAATCTTTCCATTTGACTAGTAAGGCTGCTTTCCATTTCGTGTTCGCACAATTTCTCCTGTGCTGATTCTGAGGAGAGGTTTACAATGCTGCCTATTAGAACTTTTGAATGAGCGGAATCATACGATAGGAACTGTTTTTGCACACATTAAGCATATGCCCAACACACAACACACGTTCCTCACCAAGCTTGACAAGTATGTCTAAAAACTGAAGGGCCTTTTGCTTCGCTATCTCGCAAGTGAACGTAAGTCCCTTCCCATGCTTTTTAAAAGCGTCTAAAAAGTTCATATTAACAGTAGCGCAGTAGTGTAAATGGCTCTGCTTGTCCAAAATAATCAAAAACTGTCTACGTATCGGCACAATTTCGTGACTTCGTCCAGGCTAAAAGCAGAAGATAAAATCTGGTCAATGCTGGCTAAAAATATATCGCTTAAAGTGGGTGCAACGCATGACGCAACGCAAATTCTTTTGGTCTGCAAGTAGTGCTTGCCATTAAAAGTGATAGAACTGCTTTGGAGATAAAATTCTAGAAACGTCAAAAATTGTCAACAGCCATGCCAACTGAATTCTGAAAAGGGACTACATCATTCATGTCAATGCACTGCGTCAGTGCTGTGAACAGGTCTTCGTGAGATATTGAATAGTACAGATCTTCTATATCCACAGAAAACGCGTTCCTGATGCTCGGTTTAAATTTTTAAAAATTGATTATTTCCTTAGAATTTTTAATAAGGAAAGGGTCAGTGATTGTTAATTCTTTTACCGATTTTTGAAGGTACTGGCTCACAAGCAACTGCCAAGACCCCTTTTCACTGACTATGGTGCGGAAAGGAACTTCAGGCTTGTGTGTCTTGGCATTAAAAAGCACTTTCAACGCATTGCGTTTACAGTTGAATATCTTGGTACTCAACAAATCTTTTCCCATATCCTTGCAGAAGTTGGCAACTTTTTGTTTTGCGCTACTGGGGCAGCCTTTTTTAGCGGTGTTTTTTTTTTGCACTGCCTGATGTGCTTTCTCGTTAAACATGCCCTGTGGAAGAACCACAAATCCTTTCTTTGTCGGCCTGTACAAGCGATAAATTTCTCTTTAAAGTGTGCCACCACCTTCTGCAAAGGCGTTGCACATTGCTTATTTTTAGATACAACCGCAGCTTTCTTCAGACAGTCCGCCCCTTCAAGCAGGCATTTCTCACGTTGTTCTGTCGGTGCTTTCTTTCCTATATAGCGATTCAGTGCAGCCAGGTCTTGAATAGGTAATGATGGTGCTAGTCCGTACTTGGATCCCTTGTTGAGGAGTCCGCTTATGTCCTGGGGCAGGTCTACTCCTCCCAGTGCTTTCAAGCTTCCACTAGCTGGTTTTTTTGCTTCTCTTCTCCAGACCTTGGAGAGGATGTCTTAAGTAATACGCCCACTACGTCTCAGTTAGTTGACCCGCGAGACGTCTGATGTAGCGTAGCTTGGTTTCATGTATGATCAGGATGTTGTGATGGTACGCCTTCTTTCTTTCTCTTAACGCGCATGTGCTACGCAGCTTATATATTCCACTTTGTTTGCTTAGAATAAAATCAGTTTTGAGTGCAGCGTCCCTGCGTGTCTCTCGGTGTCTAATTCTTCTTTTGTGTGTGTTTTTTGCGCTGCTATTATGCATAAGACATGTAACAAACTCGTCCAAGAGCTCGTTTTACTCATTGCGTGTTTTTTTGTTAAAAATTGGCGGGTTTCCTTTTACAGGCCTCTTCGTCATGGGCTTGTCTTTGTCCTTTCCTCTGTTCGTCTTGGTCGTTTTCTGCGCGCTTTGCGTCAAGCACGTGCTAACTAGTAGGCTGGTCAGCCAATATTGAGGAGTTAACTTTTCATTACAACTGTTATTCTCCTTATTTACTAAGAGGAGTATAGCCCACCGTAAGTAATGTCAACAGAGTTTTCAAGATTTCGAAAACGCAGCGACACTAAGCTGTGTGACACAAAACATTTGGACTATTTCGACGAGTTACGTGCACTGGAGGGAATTCTTTGCTTGCAAGCTTCTCGATGGCACGCGTATTTTGACGCGCTGTAAGAAAAATTTGTTGGGACCATAATTGTAAAAAGTCAACTGCTCAATATTACTTAACTAGCCTACTAGTTAGCACGTCTTTGACTGAAAGCGCAGAACAATCTTTAAAAATGAGAAAGGGCACAGGCTAGCGTTTGTGTGTCTTTGCTTGTCTTCGTCGTTTGGTGCGTGCTTTGGGTCAAGAATGGATTGCCAACTAGCACACACGCCTTAGTTGTATCCTGGTTTTCTACACCGCTGGCAGTGCTATAGCGAAAAAAGTGTTCGTGTACCTCAATAAGCCCATTTTTAAAAGTACAGAAAAGATTCGCGGCATAAATAAAACGTACTAGCAAGACAACTGAGAATCTGTTCTGCATTATAGATAGCAATCAACTGCCCCAAACACCATGGTATTGCAAAATTGCCGAGTATTTTAGATTAAGCTGCCTGTATATCGGCTCTCTTTGCCCCTGCACTGGCTCGAATCTCGCTCGGGAATATAGCTCTTTACAACGGCAGCTCTGAGAGCCTAATTCCTTCTGCTCTGCGTTTTCGTAGTCGCCGGTGTCGTCGTCCCGTCCACATGAAAAAGCTGCACAGGAATGCACTAAGATCTAAAGAGAAGCGCTAAAAGAAAAACGCCTGGCCCCTGGTGCCCGGCCTCCGGCGAATGTCAACTTCGGAAACAGATTTGGAAACGGCAGCTGTAACCCGGACTTTTATGCAAACTTTAGTTACCCTGTGGCACGATTACACGCAGTCATTCGTAGCTACTACGGCTATTTGAGGTGTATGTGGGGGAATTTAGTGGCACTGTGGAAGATGATATGGCATCCACAAGAGCTGCACGCAAACCGGTTTACTCGAAACAATGCACGCACCTTCGTCGACCTCATCACGTCGTCGTGGAAACAGGGCATCGTACTCTGAAGATGTAGTCGAACCAGCGAACGCACCACAGGCGCGATTAAGTCAAGCAGATGAAGGGCGTGTTGGGAAACGGAAGAAAAGAGAGATGAGTGGCAGGTGTTGAATGAAGCTGGTTGACCTATTTTGGGGCTGATCGATGCAGACGACGATGTCGCAACCATTTACGTGCAGTGTAAAAGTCTTGCGGTCGTGTTCAACGGCAGGGTGGGGGCCAGTACAAGCTGCTGAAATGAGTGGTGGGCACGTTGCACTTGCAATAAATCTTTGGCTTCATCGCAAACCGAGGTTCACTACAATAAGCAACAGGTTTTCACGAGGAGTGTTGTTTTCCGGTTTACAGGGACCGTTGAAGTGTTCACCACTTGCAGACGACACCACAGCGTACCAGCATGATCGACAGTGTTGGCAGGTTGTACACTGATATTGGCACCTGTGTCCACCAGAAACTAGATGCCACTGGTAGAGTTGGTGACATTGAAGAAGCGACGATCTCTCTTCGCTGTGAGGCATCTTTCCTCTTGGCCTGCTTGCCGTAAGGTCCTTTCCAACGCAACGCTGCGGCCCCAAAGCGCCGGTGTTATCAGCAGTGCGGCACACCGGCGCTGTTCGGTGTGACGAGTGATGGGCCGTGATGGGGAACGGAAGCAGCTGCAGGAGAAGCGGTATGGCTTCTGCGCCGTTGAACATAGTAGCGTGGACAAGTATCTTGCTGCGTGGAAGATCGCAGGCTGCTTCCTACAAATTTTAAGGAGGCAGTGCATGCCTTTGCGCAGTTTGACAAGTTGCTGAGAAAACGTTGCGGATGATGTTGAAAGAGAAGTCGGCTGATTGGCCGGGTCGGGGAACCAAGCAGATGGCGGACTCTGGTGTTGCGTGGCGACTGCCAATATCTTGTCCGTGTGCACTGCCAAAGTGGAAAAAGGCGTGTCGGTGGCCGCTGCCAAAACCACCTATACCGAAGATGCAAACCTTTACAGGAAGAGCTCCCTTGGAAGCAGGGTGTCGGCGATGGCTGAGCGGTAGTCGAGCACGCATCTGGCAATGAAGTTTCGGTGGATGTCGTTGCCGAACATTTGCGCGGAAAGGAGCTGATAGACCATTTTGCGTTCACACTAAAACGTGCGCTCAAAGAAGCCTCCATCTCTCATACGGGTGTGGTTTACGGTATGCTTACTAGGATTTCGGGGAGGTGAAGCGCGACCATGGCGGGTGGCGAGGCAGAAGGTGGCCTAAACGGGCTTCCTGTGAGATTATGTCTTCAAGGTGGAAGTGTCTTTCGGCTTTCAAGAACTATTGTTTAGGATGTTAGGCAGAGAACGGTTGCAGATAGAGGGCGTATGCTTAAAGGACGGGTGCCTGAGACGCCGAAGCACGGGCAACTTCTTGGGGCTCAGCGTTGCACTCCTTGTTCTAGATCTCCAGTGCGGTGGTAAATGTAGCATTCACAACAGCTTCGCGACACCAGTTTTATTAATACGAAAGCAATATACGGTTATGTAGAGTCAGCAGAACGTGTTCGCAAATTTTGTCTGCACGATTATGTCGTTCTGTGGCGATAGATGTGCCAAAGTTTAATTGTATTAGGTAGTGCGTTATTAGACCTTAAAACATAAAAGTTTGGTTGATGAATTGTATTTATTTAATATATTAAATTAATGAAAATAAATGCTGTGTTTGAAGCAGGTCTTGTGTGACTGATTCCATGCAAAAAGTTAAAGGATTGCACGCAAGTCTGCTAGGAGCAGAAATGCGAAAGCGTTTCCTTTTCCTCTCTTTCTCCTTCCCTTTATTACTTTTTATTTATTGTTATTTTTATTTTTTGGCGTATTGCAAAGTTTTGTTTTTATTTTTGTCTGTTAGCACATTTTAAACACAATAAACCGCAGAATATTAAATTAACATGCAGAAAACCAAAGTAATGTTCAACAGCCTAGCAAGGGAACGGCAGTTCACAACTAGCAGCGAGGGGCTGGAAGTGGTAAAGGAATTAGCGCAGGTTGTGGCAGCTGATGCGGGCGATGAGAGGGAAATAACTAGAAAGATTAGAATGAGGTGTAGCGGATATAGCAGGTTCTCTCAGATCATGAATGGCAGTTTACCAATATCCCTCAGGAGAAAGCTACAACAGCTGTATCTTACCGGTACTCACCTACGGGGCAGAAACGTGGAGGCTAACGAAAAGAGTTCAGCGTAAGTTAAGGACCACGCAGCGAGCCATGGAAAGAAAAATGATAGGCCTAACGTTAAGAGACCGGAAGCGGGCACATGTGGTTGATGGAACAAACGCGGGTTAATGACATCCTGGTCGAAATTAAGAGGAAGAAATGGGCTTGGGCAGGGCATGTAATGCGATGGCAATATAACCGCTGGTCCTGAAAAGTAACGCAGCGGATTCCAAGAGAAATCAAGCGGAGCAGGGTGCTGCAGAAGGTTAGGTGGACGGATGGGATTAGGAAGTTTGCAGGCAAAGGGTGGATGAAGCTGGCAAAGGACAGGGTTAATTGGAAAGACATGAAAGAGGCCTTTGCCCTGAAGTGGCACAGTCAGGCTTATGTTGATGATGATGAGACCATAGAAGGAAACAGAATGCAATGCTTAGGTTTCAGGCATGCACGGTGGGTAAGAACAAATCTAGGCGCCGTTGCAAACTGGGAATCTGCTATTGCAAGCAGCAACAACCATTTCATTCAATTCTAGTCCAACTTTCTCAGGCAAAAATTTTGAAAAATAGAAAATTGTAAGGCACTGTTATCGAAATATTGAAGCTAATAGTCCGTTTTTCTGATTTGCAGCAAAATCTTTTTTTTATAGGGCTTCCAGCTGTCGCATCGTACTGTTAAGACTGCCGTAGAAAACCAATGGGGAACGCTTTAGGCGACAGCAAAAACGTGAATAGGAAAACAAAATACAAGACTGCTGTCGGGTGATGTGCGGATATATTGATTGTTATTGTGAAATATTGTTTATATGAAAAAAATTGCGTTCATAAACGGCTTTCCGCTCAAAAATGTTTTTGTCCAGATTTGCTGGGTATGCAAGCAGAAAGGCAATGGGTTAAAATTAAATGTGGTCTCTGCCTCGACAGGTCTCCAATGTTATTAATTCTAAGAGACTCCCAGATATGGCGCAAAGTCGACATTGAAGAGCCAACCACCATGCAACTGTGCTTAGCACATTTCAAAGAACTGAAATAAGTCTTATTATTGTAGCTTTGGAATGTGTGCAGGAATAGCGTGTCGTGACCACATAAAAAGGGTAAGTATGCCAGAGAATTTAGCTGATCACTGAAGAAGGTGCAAATTTGCATATGTGTGTGAGCACATAAACTTTTGCACGCGTAAAATGCAAGGAACATGAAGGACATCTGGGAAGCGCTCTACACTTCCGACACACATCTGAATGTGCCCATCATTGCTGTCGGTCAGCAGGCAAGTAATCATGCCCGTAACAAGGAGTCACAGGCGCATAAAAAAAAGATAGACGTGTGCATGTGCATCGAAGACATCTCGTTCTCAAGGCTTCGAGAATGTCTTCTTAACCAAGGTGGTGTGGCTGACCCAGAGAGCAGTGCTGAACAACCCCTTAGCATCAATAAAGCCGAGTTCGCGAACAGCTCTGCAACAATAGCATTGTGAACACATCATCCAGTTTTGTACCCCTGATGTTCCGATCGAAAGAGACCGTGAGCAAAATCAAGGCCAAACACTTTCATGGTCCATGAGGTGCTCCAAGATCATTTCATTTTTTTATTGCAATGTAAGACAAGATCCCAGTTCAAATTCATCATTCCAGGCTTTTCTCTTATATTTACTAGAGAATTTAGCTGATCACTGAAGAAGGTGCAAATTTGCATATGTGTGTGAGCACATAAACTTTTGCACGCGTAAAATGCAAGGAACATGAAGGACATCTGGGAAGCGCTCTACACTTCCGACACACATCTGAATGTGCCCATCATTGCTGTCGGTCAGCAGGCAAGTAATCATGCCCGTAACAAGGAGTCACAGGCGCATAAAAAAAAGATAGACGTGTGCATGTGCATCGAAGACATCTCGTTCTCAAGGCTTCGAGAATGTCTTCTTAACCAAGGTGGTGTGGCTGACCCAGAGAGCAGTGCTGAACAACCCCTTAGCATCAATAAAGCCGAGTTCGCGAACAGCTCTGCAACAATAGCATTGTGAACACATCATCCAGTTTTGTACCCCTGATGTTCCGATCGAAAGAGACCGTGAGCAAAATCAAGGCCAAACACTTTCATGGTCCATGAGGTGCTCCAAGATCATTTCATTTTTTTATTGCAATGTAAGACAAGATCCCAGTTCAAATTCATCATTCCAGGCTTTTCTCTTATATTTACTTAACACTGCTATGCAAAAAGACAAAAAAAGTCATCGCAAATGTTTGTTTAATATTTATTTGCTTTTCAACATGACTACTTGCTCTGTGGGCCGTTTTGATAGGGAACGAAATGTATGCGTTGCTTGCATTGAGAACATAAGCTGCTGCCACACTTTTTATTTTTGTGTAACATCAAATGAAATTCTGATGAATAATAGACACTTGAGCTGGCCCATATTAGTGATTGGTACACTGTGAACCAGCCGTGATTTAATTGCGGCAATGATTATTGTTTGCAATCGCATAATACTATGTTGCCACAACCTAAACCGAAATGGATAGAGGAAGTAATCAACCACTCAATCATCACGCAAATATTTATGGCAGACACATTTCCACACAGCCGACAGGAAATAAAATGAAATGATGCTCCAGAAGACACACTTGTACTGCACACCGATGTTTTCACACAGGTTTCACAGTGTCGCCAGCCAGTCAACCCGAGCATACATCATCACAACATGCACTGAACGGAGCACCAATGCGCAGAAAGATGGCGACATTGTTGTTGTCGCAGAAAACAGTCCGACCGCCGTGCAGCAAAGACCGTGTCACGTCGCACACACGGCAGTTCGCAAGCACAGTGCTCGCACGGATCGCGATCGAAATTGTACGTAGCAGTAGCAAAGCCGTGTGATCGCTTCGGTGCCGATCACTGCAACCATCGCAACGAATGTGACTAGCTGCACGACGCCACGCTCATTTCAGCATCCGCAAAGCACAGCGTACGTAGTGAGCTTATGAAGGAGCACACTTCGCTTCCTTGACGTAAAAGCCCTCGCTCCGATCGCAGCCACTTTCATTGCGCGGGCACTTGTCACTGTGCTATGCAGCTTATGCACGCACAAGAAATTCGCCGTGAGCAGCTGTTACGCGCCGCAGTCCGTGATGATCCTCGGAGGAATGGGGAACGGCTGCAACAACAAAACAACTCTAAGTAAACCATTCGTGTCACCGCCAACGTGTAAGTCTTGCGCGAATTAAACTAGGGGAACTGCCTCTCAGCGCTCCTGCACGCGGCGCAGTTCGCAGTTGCTGTGAACATTAGTAATACAAATATGTGGCCAATATAATATGCTTCGCGGCATAACTGCCACTGCCAATGCCTCGCTCCCTACTTCGACGGACGGCCATCTTGTTCCGACAGAAGCGAGGTGGAGGGACCTGAGTTGTCACGTGAGACGTCAGAATGCACCAATAGCTGCAATCGGGTTGCTGGCCGGACCTGCACATCCGCACAGAACTTGAAGTTGACCAGTTTTCCCTCCGGTCGCCGGACCTGCCGGACGGCTTTTATCTGGACTGTGTCGCCGTGCGGAAGACGCAAGAACACGATTGTACAATGACCCTTACCGTGATTTAACAGGAAGTAATTTTTTCTGCTGGATATCATTCCGACAAAAAAATAAGTATATCGTGCAAATGTTTGCCTTGATGTCAGGCATCCGATTGTGGGTCAGGCTCCGGCTTATGCTCACCGTGGTTAACGGGTGATTTTTGACTGGATTTTCTATGAACGAGAGGAAAGGGCACTATAAGCTTAGCAACTTCCACTAACACTGACAGGCGAGCCACAGACACAGAAGTAAAAGAGCAAGCACGCAAAAGACGCAAAAATTGCAAAACTTAAGAGGAAGTCGTCCTAAATTTTAAAGGTTAGTACTAATGACAACTACAGCGGGAACAGTTCAACATTAAAATCGGAAATGCATTTGGAACAGCATCCAATTTTTGTGCCCGATTTTGTGCTAAGCACGCTGGCAGGTAAAGGTGCTGACAGTAAAGCACTCTATCGAATGCTGGATGAACCAATCTGTGTTCTCATGCACGTCCTCTTGTTCAGGCGACTGATTTCTGCCCCCGGTTTCCTATCGATCCTCCTGCGACGCTATCTCCCGCGAGACCAGCAGGGAGGGGATTGATGTATCATCTCGAAGCCGACAATGGCGGCTTTGGTGGAGGCCCCCATAGCAGGCGTAAACCGACAAACGAGCAGCGGTGAGCAAAGGGTGGTCCACACTGTCCTAACTCTTGGCGCACGATTCTTCCCCAAGCAGTCCCGTGCACTCCATTTCCCGCAGCGCCTTTCGCCGCCAGCGTGAGTCCTTCAGTCGCTTAGCGGATGCGGTGGGAAGGAATATGGTGGATGCAACCCTCTGCCAATGCGCGTGGGGACGATTGACCTTTCTGGTGAAGTATTTACATGGTGTCGACAACAGTGGTCTAATAACAAGGGCTTTTTTCCTGCATTTTGAAGTTCCGGCTTTTTTCATTTCCTAGACAACAGCAATCAGTTGGATTTTGCGGAAACAGCAGTTGCGCTCCATCTGCCCCGATAGCTACATCGTGTAGTTGCGGTGGGAGCGCCTAAGACTATAACGTCGCGTATTTGTGCCCTTCATGTTTATTCGAAAATGCAGCTCTTAAATGTACTTTTCACAGCTCTGCAGCATTTACACAGTTTTTTGCGAGCTCACCGTATAAGTTGTATGAGATGCTTTGTATTTGCTATGCATAGCTGGGGTCCTCTTGTTTTCTTAGTTTCTTTATTACTGAACATTTGCCCTCTTCGTACGCTTTGACTTTCTCATCCTTTCATCCAACATGGAAAATTCCTTCAATTATCAAGGCTCATGGTATGTGTGCATTTATGTCTAACTTTCTCTCCCAGTTGCCGCCCCAGCAATACGAGATCTGCGAATAAAGTAATGGTTTTGAGACTGTGCACAGAAAACCAGCCGGAAAGGCCGGTGCTGAAGTAAAATGCGGGTTCGCTTTTTGTGGTGAGCGGTATATTCAATGCATTTGTTAGCATTGCGTGCCTTTTGAGGTGGCGCAGAAGAGAACATATAGCACTCGCAAATACTACGAAGTACGCATAAAGAAAAACGTTGTGTGCAGCGTAAGCATTTTGAGGGACAGCAAAGAAAGAAGCCAAAAACAGTACAATTCCCGACCCAAAAAGGGCGCGAATCGATGTGGCGGAGGGAAGGCTAGCTCATGGATGGGAGACCCCTCCGACAACAAGAGGACGCGAGGAAGGAGCAGAGGAGCGGAGGTTGCGTGTTCAGTGCCGCTTGTAGCCCTTGCGAATCGTCTCTGTACCGCGTTTCTCGGCACTTTACTGGGCGCGCCTCAACTGCGGCTGCACGTTCACGCAGACAGATTGAATATCGCAAAGGATAACACTGAATACGCGCATGCGTATCTGTGTTGAGGCAACCATGAATATTAAGTAAAATCTGTGCCAAGTGTTCAGTACCAATCGACAATGGACGCAGTGCGTACGTGCAAGCCGGCCTCCGTAGCGCTACCGGCATCATTTTGAACTCTTAAGATGGCTCCAAATGAGTTTCAGAAAAAATTAAGCGTACTGTATTTTTACTAGAAGACGGGAGATTTTATGCAGATCACTGTGTAATAACACGAACGGGGAACGCACTTCATTTCTGTTTTTTTTTTCATATAGAAATTGTAGGTTTTTATGTTGTCGGCAGGAGCTATTGCGTGTTTATCTCCTACGACTTGTGGTTTCTTCCACTCAAACCTTTTTTGTGATGTTGTGCTTCATATGTGTTCTGTCTCCATATCTGACTATCTCTTTCTGTGATCCTCTCTGCCTCTAACTGAATGCAGTTGCCAGCGGCGCCATTATCTCTCTGTCTGATGTAGAAAATCGTTTGCATGAATAGTGGGGTTTCTTTCGGGCATTGATTCGTTGTGCATACATAATCGTCGATTTGTGCTGTGGCTCTGTGACAGTGCAACAGAAGTCATGTGTGACTTCAAAATGCATTCTGTTGTGCCTGTGCTTCGTTTGGACTTCTCGTTCGTCGAACGTCGGTGCCGGATTATCTTATATGAAAAAAAATGTATGTCATCGTCCTTGCTACATAACGTCTGCAGAGTGCTAGGAAATGGCTTTCATGAAGATTTTTTGGGAGAAGTGAATCGTTTTAAACGCGTTTATATTTCAGCTCACAACCTGTTTGAAATGATGTCACGCAGCGAACACTAGGCGACGGTTACCGATTTCTCCTTCCCATGCGCTGACGGGCCAACCACAGAAGAGAGGTCGCCTCTCCCTCGTAGCTTTTACTCTACTGCTTGAAAGTTGTGAAATTGTGTAGCTTTCATGTAGTGAATCATAATGCATAGGTTTTTCATTAAGACGATTGAGTGGGATCAAAGCATCAAACAGAGATTAGGTATTTTTTGTAAAGACTGGTGCCAACTATCTTTCGCATTTCTTTACGTAGAGGACATTTTAAGAGCGGCAAAGCGCGCTCTGCCCATTCCGCAGAAGAGACAGATTCAGTACAGAGAATCTTAGACCGTTCCGTGTCGGGACGTTTGTAAGTCGTAGGACAATTTTACCGTGGAGTATTATTTAATATTCGAAGAGTGACAGATGTAGCCACTCGAAAACCCAACGGAACGCAGAATACGGGGAACCTACACATAGCTCCTATCTTTGAAATATTGAGTTCTAACAGCGTTGTCTATGTATGAACTTGGAAGCGTGTGAGGGTGTGTGTGTGTTCCGACTTTTCTTTGTTCATTCGCGTTGTATTGTTGGCAGCGCACGGGGCAGTACCAGTCCATTATTCTAGGACATCAATTTTGAATACTGAAGAATTTTAAGCTGCTACTGAAGAAATATTGAAGGCAAAGATCCATTCCTCAGATGCATAACATTATCTTTCTTTTATACCTTCTCCATCGCTCGCATCGAGCAGTTAAGACTTCCATAAAAACCAGTTGGGAACGTTTTTATCGTGTTGCAGACACGTTAACAGCAAACTTCTGAAGCCTGCCGAGGGGAGATATTTAGATATGTTGACTGTTGTAGTGAAATACGATATATATAAGGAAAGTGAACTCATAAATTATTTCCCGTTTACAACACGCTTCTCCAGAGTATCTGGTTATGAGATTTTATGCCGTCTGGCTTTGGCCGAAACTTCACTCTGCAGCTAGGGAGAAAACATTTAACTGGCACTGTAACGAGTCTTAACAGAGAAAGAGGCTGCTTCATGCACACTTTTGTTGAATCACAGCTATGAAAAGATTTGCATTGTTTCTTAAGAAAAAAATTGGCAGTGGATTAGCTCCGCTATGCCAGGATATACGTAGCGGGAGGTACGTTTCCCTGCCTGAGCTTGTCGTTGGCACTGTAGGTTAAGCAATGAGAGACATGTCCGCTTGAAATGTCCGGGTCGCAGATGCACTTTCGGAAACTCGAATGGTGTGATCCGTCACACGATGGGCCTCCACATCTGCTTCGGTGTGTTACCGTTGACTGACGCCTTCCATAGGCTCCATCTCGGCGGCTATGCGGCGTCTATTACACTCGGCAGTCTGGCGTCTCCGTTTGGCAAGGCGTTCCTCTCTCTGTGCGGGCGTCTTCGCTGCTCTCATCGCCTTCTGACGCTCATTCTCTCTTTGTTGAGTAGCCAGCTTCCAGGGGACAACCTCAGGATAGGAAGAGTTAATGTCCTCCTGTCTATAGGGGCGTTTAGCAGCGGCTGGACTCTCCTTCTGTGCATCCATATCAAGCGTTGCGATACAGCCGCCGATTACAACCCTGCTTTTTATACGCAATGCTGCGCATTCGACGACACGCGGTTCGGCTGATGAACGCGGTTTGACGTTATACCAAACGGCGGTGGTGGCGAGCCGCGCGGTAGACGTCATGCCAGGTGGCGCCGCGAGCGCGCAAAGCACAGTAACCGTCTCACATATCTCGGTGGACACCCGAACCGCACCGTAAAGGAAATGATAAAAGAAGGAAAGAAACAACGAAGTGCGCGGCGCACCCACTCCTTCTCCCCGGTTGCCGTGGTAATGGCACATGCTCACAACTGGCCTCCCGCAGGTACCATGGTAGCGCATGCGCACAACTGGCGTCTTGCCTGTACCGCGAAATGCTCGTCTGGTACCCTAGTGTAGCTCCCTCTACAAAAAAAAAACTTAGATATTTAAGGTTTTAGTTTTTTTTTTCACTTCATAACATCGTCTGTGCAAATTAGCTGCATAATCATCTTTTTCGAAAAGCAGTGTACTAAAACTTCCATTCATGGTTTAGTGTTGTTTCATACTAAATTTATTCATGCGCGTTTTCTTTTTTCGTCATAAAATAACTGAGCACATATCATGGTCCTGTCCTCCCTGTAACCTGAATGTTCTTTCGCAGTGCTGTGGAACGTAATCCTGTTGCATATATTGCTGCAGCTCTTAGGAGTGTTGAATGCATATGAAGCACTTATTCTCTCTTCACAATGGAAGGCTTGCGGTCATTTCAAACAGCAGTATGCAGTACATTGGACGTCTTCTCTTCTGTTTTGATTCTGCATGATAAAAAGCCACGCCATGTGCAAAAAGGTGGACATAACGTTTGGTAACAAAGACTATAAGGCAGAGCGCAGTGCTGGCAAATAATTTTGGATTGCAATTCGATATTGAAATAATAACGGGCTTTCGTGCTGTAACATTGAATCAGTAAGCTTTTTTTATAGCAAGATTTTCATAATCAATGGTCCATCGTGAGATACAAATGAAATCAGCAAAGGTAGCAACGAATTTAAAAGCGCGCAGACTTGGCTGGGCGAAATGGCACCATGTAATTAGATACGGGCATTCATGATGTGCTTCAATGAACAGGCAGAGCTCTGCGCGTCGAAAGCTTGTCACATATAAAGCGTGGGAATCTTTGTCCGAGCTGCTACTCCAAGAGCTGCAAATCAGGGTGTTGAGTCGAAATGTTTTCGGTTTCGGTTCAGGTTCACGCCTTTCGGATTCAGTTCAAACGAATTCAGGAGCAAAAAAACTCTGAAAGTAGATGGGTTCTCAGTCAGATTTTTTATGGAGTTTATTTTTCTCTGTGCGATTGGTATAAAAGATAAAAAAATTCGGCAGAGACACTTAAGGGTTCTTACGTTGCGGAACGCAGAAGCATTCCCTCTAATGACGGACATAAGCAGAATTTGCCTAATGAGGGGCTTAAGACTAAAAGGTGCTGGGTTTTGCATCTATATAGCTTCGAGCTTCAGAAGTTTCGGAGACTCCATTGCGCGAGTTACAGCAGGGCTGTGAAAGCTCCTATACCTCTCGTTCGCCACGTAGTACGGACGCTAGCGCCAGTTCCTCCCACAATTACTTATATAGCGGGCGGGGGCGCCGTAAAGGCGAATTAATGTCTATGACAACGGACGACCGAAACAAGGAGGCGCTCGGGGTGTTCGCGTGGCATCTGCGTCAAGCGCGAACTGGTCCAAAATCGGGCCCGCTAGCGATGATAGGCGGATGTATCGTTGTCCACCTGCTCTCCGCGTGGCCGCATAGCCTCGCGCCGCGCTTTACTTCTGGTTTCGTACAACTGTTTTTTGTTGTGCCATGTTATAATTGTTCACACAACTGGTCAACAATGATAACCGTAATGCTTAGCCAATATAGGGAGAAAGGAGAACATATTTTTAATAACTTTATTGGCGGACTGTGACCGTTACTTTCAGGTAAGAGGAGATATTACTTCTCCAAATACATTATATACCTATGTTACAACAGCCCGTACAATGCAGATAATGTGTGTCAACGTTCAGACGTAGGTTATTTTGAGTAAAGTGGTCCAGCATTTCCTCCACTATGCCGGATTTTGTTGCACAGTCTCGCATGTTCCTCAGACTTGAATATTACATCATCATCAGCGGCCCTTCTATGCCCACTGCAGAACAAATGCCTCTCACATATCTTTCCAATGAACCCTGTCTTGTGCCAGCAGCAGCCACCCTATCCCCTCAAATTTCTTATTTTTCTCCGCTCACGTAACTTTCTGGCCACCCCTCCTACATTTCCCATCCATTAGAATCCAGTCTATTAACCGCAAGGACCTTTGGTTACCTTGCCTTCGCATTACATACCATGCCCAATTAGCCCATCTCTTCCTCTGTATTTCGACTACGATGTCATTAAGTCCTATTCGATACCTGACCCTCTTCCTGCCTCTTGAAGGTACACCTATCAATTTGCTTTAAAAGACTCGCTGCGCTGTTCTTAACTTATTTACATTGAACCCTTCTCGTTAGCCTTCACGTTTCTGCCGCACAAGTGAGTCCCGGCAAGACACAGCTGTTATATACTTATCTATTGAGGGATATTGATAAATTGCCATCCATGATCTGAGAGAATCTGCCATGCGCGCTCTACCATATTCGAATTCTTGTAGTTATTTCCCTCTCATTATCTGGATCAGCGGTTACTACCTGCCCTAAAAAGATGTATTCGCTTACTGCTTCCAGCACGTCGCTACCAATTGTGTACCGCTGTTCTATTATGAGGCTGTTGAACATTAATGTGGTTTATACATGTTAACTTAGACCCAACTTTCTGGTCAGCCTGTCTAACTCATTGATTGTGCTTTTCAATTCATCCGAGTGTCTTAGCAAGACAATGTCATCAGCCAATATCAGATTACTTAGGTATTGTCCATTAACTCTTGTCCCCTACTGTTCCCGAGATTGTATATCCCTGCCTGAGACTTTCTTTATTAGAATTTTGTTTCTGACTTAATTTATGACTGTGGTAGCTGTGCAGTCGTTATAGATATATTCTACTATTTGCACGTAAGACTATTCTACACCCTGGTTCGATGCTTCGTGTCTGCTGACGCTTCGACTGAGTCAAATGTTTTCTCACAGTAAGGACAACATATAGGGTTTGGGTGATGTACTGCGCATTTCTTTATGACGTGATTCACAGTGTGATTACGGTCTACTATTGAGAATCCTTTACGAAAGCCTGCCTGATCATTTGGTTGTTTGAAGTCTCAGGTTGTCCTTACAGTATTAGCGATTACATTTGCAAATAACTTGTAGGCAACAACGAACAGTAAGTTGACCGGTCGGTAATTTTTCAACTCCTTTGCGTCTCCTTTCTTAGGAATTAAGATAATGTTAGCGTTCTTCCAAGTTTCTTGTACGCTCAAGGTCATAGGGCATTGCGTATTGAGGGTGAGTACTAGCACAATCTGCTCTCCGTCCTTCAACAGATCTGCTGTTACCTGGTCCTCACCAGCTGCGTTTTCCCTTTGCATTGCTCCTAAGGCTTTCTTTACTGCCTCTGTCGTTGCTGGCGGGTTGTCTCACTGCTGTGCGCTATGGCCTCTCTCATTAACATTGTGATTACATTTGATATTGCATAACAGATCAAGATACTGGATTAGCTTTTTTATAGATTTGTGCAGGACTTCATGGCTACTTTAACTATCTTATCCATATTGCTAATAACAATGCGCTCTTTGTCTCTTAACTTATACATGTGGTTTTTATCCATGCTTGGAAACCTCTTCACCGTTTTTAAGCTACCTTCGTTCTTTACAGCATCCTTGATTGTCTCCATATTGAACACCCTTACGTCGGCTACCTTGCGCTTATTTATTCATGAATACTCTGATAGCCCTGCCAGTACTACTTTGTCTCCGGGGTAATAGCATTCATGCTGTGGCGTTTCTTAATCAAATATTTCGTCTCCTGAGGTAGCTTGTCGCTATCCTGTAGAACCATCTTACGGCCTACTTTAATTCCCTCTTCAAGTCTAAGAAAAGTCGAGACCTTACCAATCTGTGGTCGCTACAACGCACCTTTCCTAGGACCTTCAAATTCGGCACAATGGCTGGGTGTGCGCATATTGTGACGTCGAGTTCAATTCTAGTCTCGCCACTTGGTCTCTTTCATTACCACTTCCTATTCTGTCGTTTGCGGAAGATGTTTATAATCGGAAAATATTTCTATCTGTGAAACCTACTAGTAACTCCGCCCTACAGCCTATGTCATAGTCATCATGACCGACTGCTCGCTGAACGACTCCCTTCAGTTGTCACAAAAGTTTTTAGATTTGTAGACGATTACTTAGTATTACTTGCTGACAATGTTTGCTCCTTTCCATGTACTGTTTCTCGTGTTCTCTCCTCCTTTGAGCAGTGCCTGTCACCTCTCATGTTGACACATGAGACACCTGAGAGTGGGTCACTACGCTTCCTTGATTTAAGGCTTTCTCTAGCAGAAAGACACTTATGCTGGCGGTATGAGCCGAGAGGGGGCAAGTCCCTGCTTCCTTATAGTTCTGCCCACTCTAAGATTGTTAAGCGCGGCATCGCGAACCTGTGTTTTACTAATGCTCTAAAGAAATCTTGTCTGCACTCTATGGGTGACAGCTTTAACAAACAGTCTTCTAGGCTGGAAGGAGCAGGCTACCCTAAGACACTTCTCATCTCGGTAGCAGAAGGCCTCCTGAAGAAGCTTAAGGGAGGAATACGCGAAGTGGCGGTTCCAGACAAGCACAACAAGGTTGTTGTGATTCCTTACCTGCACGCGGTGTCTCACCGGTTGAAGAGAATAGGCCAGCGGGCTGATGTTAGAGTGGTGTTTTCGGCTCCCGACAAGCTCTCCAAGCTCTGCCACAGAGTAAACGCCCCTGCAGAGCGTAAACCAGCCTGCCCGGTCAAACACCGCTCACCGTTTGTATCCTGCAAAGTCGGTGTCGTGTATAAAATTCCTTTGAGCTGTGGCAGGGCTTACATAGGCCTAACTGGTCGATGCCTTAATGAGCGACTGATGGAGCACTCTAATGACGTCAGCAACACAGCAAAGAGGAACCTGGGAGTGCATTGCTTGAAGTGTCCGTCTCGCCCTTGCAAGCCGTTGTTTCAAGATTGCACTGTTCTAGATAAAAATGCCCATCAAAGCACTCGCGAAATCATGGAGGCATTGCACATCTTGAAACTAGATGACTGTGTCAGCTCTCCCTCGACCGCCCTGACGAAACGAGAAGTAGATTATTTGAGCCAGATGTCATCTAGGTGATTTCTTCATTCGGTTTGGATTTTCAGCGGTTTTAGAACCTTTTGGCTCTTAGTAGTTTTCAGGTGTGTTTGCCGCCATGTCATGAGCAGCCTCTTATTTGCCCCTTTTGGCCCTGCAATTTTAGTCTCTCTCGCACGGTTTTAGATCTTTTTTACCCTTTTTTTGGCTTTATTTTCCCTTAGCAAATTGTTAGTGCCCTGCTTTTTGCTCCCTAGTTTCATTCCTCGCCTTGTACTGCGGTTTAAGGTCCTTTGGCTCTTGTTTTTGTGTTTTTGTTGCAAAATGCCGGTGCCTTGTCTTATCGTTCATCATTGACTTGCACTGCGTTGTTGTTTGTTATTAGCAGTCATCCTTGTGCGCTGTTGCAGCCTCTTCTTTTCGCCTTTAAATATCTTATCCCGCGTATCAATTCCAGCAGTAGCGACATCATGCGTTCCCTTCCATTTCCTGTATAAATATCCCCTTTCCGCAATAAAAATTCAGTTGAAGTCAGCGCTGTGGTGTCTTGTCTCGCTTCGTCCCCGTCTTTATTCGCGCTGTATCGCATTACAGCAATGCGTCATCCCGCCAGTAACGAAAGAGGAAGTAAAGAAAGCCTTAGAAGCATTTAAAAGGGGAAAAGCAGCTGGTGAGTATCAGGTAACAGCAGACCTGATGAAGTATGGAGGGGACATCGTGCTAGAAAAACTAGCCACCCTGTGTACACAATGCCTTATGACCTCGACTGTACCAGAAGCTTTGAAGAATGCAAACATTTTCTTATTTCATAAGAAGGGAGACGGCAAGGACTTGAAAAAGTTACAGGCCGATCAG
Source organism: Amblyomma americanum (assembly GCF_052857255.1). Classification (NCBI taxonomy): domain Eukaryota; kingdom Metazoa; phylum Arthropoda; class Arachnida; order Ixodida; family Ixodidae; genus Amblyomma; species Amblyomma americanum. The sequence continues at coordinate 156,680,810 of NC_135498.1, forward strand.
CCTGCTAACCGTTGCCTGCAAAGTATTTACTAATGTAATCGCTAATAGAGTCAGGGCAACGTTAGACTTTAGTCAACCAAATGATCAGGCAGGCTTTCGTAAAGGAATTCCAGAATAGATCATATTCACACTATCAATCAGGTTATAGAGAAATGCGCAGAATATAACCAACCTCTATATATAGCTTTCATTGATTACGAGAAAGCATTCGACTCAGTGGAAACCTCATCAGTCATACAGGCATCGCGTGACCAGAGGGTAGAAGAGCCTTATGTCAAAATATTGGAAGATATCTATAGCAACTGCACAGCTACTATAGTCCTCCATAAAGTCGGCAATAAAATTCCGATAAGGAAGGGCGCCAGGCAAGGAGACATGATCTCGCCAATGCTGTTCACCGCATGTTTATCGGAGATATTCTGAGGCCTGAATTGGGAACAGTTCGGAATAACAATAAATGGAGAATACCTAAATATTCTGCAATTCGCTGATAAATTTACCTTGCTGAGTCACTCAGGAGGTGAACTGCGAATCATGATCAATGAGTTAGACAGGCAGACCAGAACGATGGGTCTAAAAATTAACATGCAGAGAACCAAGTTAATGTTCAACAGCCTAGCAAGGAAACAACACTTCAAAATTGTCAGCGAGAACCTGGAAGTTGTGAAGGAATACGCCTACTTAGAGCAGGTAGTGACAGCTGATCCAGATCATGCGAGGGAGATAACTAGAAAGATAAGAATGGGGTGGAGCGCATATGGCAAGTTCTCGAAGATCATGAGTGGCCGTTTACCAATTTCCCTCAAGGGAAGAGTTTACAACAGCTTTATCTTACCGGTACTCACCTACGGGGCAGAAACGTGGAGGCTAACAAAGAGTTCAGCTTAAGTTAAGGACAACGCAGCGAGCCATGGAAAGAAAGGTTATAGGTGTAACGTTAAGAGACCGGAAGCGGCAGAGTGGGTTAGGGAACAAACACGGGTTAATGACATCCTAGTCGAAATCAAGAGAAAGGAATGGACTTGGGCAGGGCATGTAATGCGAAAACAAGATAACCGCTGGTACTTAAGGGTAACGGAGTGGATTCGAAGAGAAAGTAAGCGTAGCAGGGGGCGGCAGAAGGCTAGGTGGGTGGATGAGATTAAGAAGTTTGCAGGCAAAAGGTGGATGCAGCTGTCAAAGGAAAGGACTAATTGGAGAGACATGGGAGAGGCCTTTGCCCTGCAGTGGGTGTAGTAAGGTTGATGATGATGATGATGATGATGATGATGAAGTGTTAACCAGCTTACTATTTAAGATGATTCACTGGTTTTCTGGTGTTCGCCAACTATGTCTCAAAAGAAATATTTTTGCCCCAAAAAGGCTATTTTTGAAAATTTTGGAAGGTGTCACTGAAACACCCGGAATATTTTTGTGATGATATTTACACCTTCAATTCAGTTAGAAAGAAATGTAAGGCATTATAAATACTGCATATGGTCATGATAATGTTAAATCTATTTCTTAAAAATCGCAGAAAAATCACGCGAAATGCTATCGTGTTCAGGTCTTTATTCCTTTGACTACGACTAGATAAATTATGAGGATCAATACATTTGAAAGTGTAATCAAATTTAGTGTGTGATTTGAATCAGTTGGGACAAGTTTTCAAATCGACATCTGTGACAAAATTTGACCAAAGGAAAGTTAGAAAAAAAAGTAAGGCATTATAAATACTGCACCATGTAAATGCTACTCAGGGCGTAATTCAGGGCGTAATAAAGCTAAAGGAAGAAAATGTTAGCATTGTTTCACAAATTGGCCATGCCATAAGTGAGGGAATCACAGAAACTGACATTCGAGGGGGGGGGGGGGGGGGGGGGGAGGCGTGTCATCGTGCGCCTACTCGGAACATTGATAAGCACACAGTTTTAGTTCAGTTTAAATCGCGGTCATAGCGAGATACCGCATTGACAAAAGCGAAACGCCTGCGTCTGACAAACGGCAGCATTGGTATTGAAAAAAAAGAGCCATATTATGTAAACGAACATTTTTGTCTGTCACTGAAACGACTTCTAGGAACGGCAATCGAGAGTAAGCGTGATCATCATGATAAGTCGGTTTGGGTGAACAATGGCCAAATGTTTGCACTAAATAGTAATGGCGCGCCTACCATTAAGGTTCTGCATAGCGCAGATATCTACAAGTATGCTAGTCGTTTGTTACTGCGTGATAGCCATCACTATAAAGTACACAGAATTTGCCTTTCGCGATCATCTTAAATTTCAAGACCCCTGGTTGTTTTGCACTTCAATGCCGGGTCATCTACAAATGAACACGAACAGATAGTACGCCTCCTAAGTCAATTCCAATTTTGCTTTGATACGTTAATTATATCAGAAACGTGGTATTAAGAAAATTGTAATCCAATCCTCCTTGATGGTTACAATCGTTATGTCATAAATAGAGAAAATAGGCGAGGCGGTGGTGGGACAGTGAATGCTAAATATGTGCGCAGTACACTGTGATACCAGAATTTAGCCTTATCATGAATGAATTGAAGATATTGACTTTGAGGTGCAGAGAAGTGATATCTTTTTTGTACCGACTCCCTGATGGGAATATTAACGAGTTTTTCTGCAATATGTTTCACTAAGCAGCTTTCATTTTACTTCAAGATATGATCTTTTAACTACGCTGTAACTACAAGAACTACTGCCAGTTGCTCATCTGCCCTTGATCTTCTCATTACAAACACTGAAACCAATGTTTGTGACGCCGACAGTATCACTTCCGATATTAGCGACCACTGTCCGATCTTTATGTTCTACTCCAGTAATACCAGGAACAACTCATTCCATAAAGAGGCCTTCTGTTGCCAGTCTGTCTCCGGTACCACACTCGAAGTGTTCAAATATGAGATAACCTTGAGTGGCTGGCCTACTGTCCAGGCGAGATTGATGTCAACAAAGCGTATTCTATATTTCTTGTAGCCTTCGCACGTATTTACGCTAAGCATTTCCCTCTAAAATCTAGTAAGCACTCGAAAAAGAATAGAAAACCATGGATTTCACACGAGCTTATCTGCATGATCAGAAACAAAAATGGTCTTTACCACAGATTGTCATGGTCAGAAATGGCCTTGAAAGAATTCAAGAATAGTGGGAATAAGTTAAATTCAGCACTACGACAAGCGAAAATGGCCTATTACTAGCAACTCTTCGCAGATGTTTCTAGAAAGCACCTCACTGCTTTCTGGAAAATAATAAATGGAGTCTTAAATCGTGGGAACATTGATGAAGCTCCGAAGCTGATATTACACGCCAACGAAAACTTACGTGGAGAAGAGTTTGTGTAATTATAACTTTCTAAATATAGCACGGCCAAAGAGTAATACTACACACGTGTCCTAAAACACAGTCAACAACAGTAACGTTCCTTTCGGAAGTGTTTTCGTCGAACCCACAAATGAATCTGAAGTTTTCCGTTCATTTTTGAACCATTGAAACAGCAGAGGCCTCGACATTGATAACATGCAAATCAAACCAATCAAACAAGTCCTTAATTATATTTCTCCTGTGCTTGTCCATATATTTAATTTGGTCATTACAACACATACATTTCCAAATGCTATGAAAGTAGCCAGAGTATCAGTAATTTACAAAAGCGACGACAAAAACCAAATGTCTAACTATCGGCCAATCTGAGTGCTTCCCATCTTTACAAAAGGACTTGAAAAACTAATTCTTTTCCGCATGACACAATTCATTGAAAAACACCATAATCTTAGTGATGCGCAGTTTTGATTTCGATTCGGTATATCAACATAATCAGCGTTTTTGGAATTAAAAGAAGAAATTATATAAAAATTGACAGCAATCAATTTAAACTAGGCGTTTTCATTTACTTTACTAAGGCCTTTAACTGCCTAAACCATAAAATTCTTCTTGGCAAGTTATATTCATAAGGCATTCGCGGAGAACCGCTGATGCTGCTTGACACCTACCTGAGTAACAGAAGACCATACGTATCCATAGACAGCCAACAATCTTCCTTGTGACCTCTTGGCTGCGGCGTACCACAGGAAAGTGTATTGGGCCCGTACTTTTTATTATCTTTATTAACTATGTAGTGGAAATTGACAAAACAGTAATTTTTATCATTTATGCTGACGACAATAGCTTCCTAATTACCGGCAGTTACCCAAACACACTAATCGTAAGATGTAATTAAATTCTTAGAAAACGGTGCGTGTGGTCGCAGTCTAATTTTCTTAAACTTAAAGGGACTATGCAATGAATAAAAAGTCTCTTGTAAATGTCTTCAATGCTTAGAAATGATCCTAAGAAGCATTCACACCAAGTATGAGTCTTCAGAACTGAGCCGGGAATTTATTATCAATTTTTAAAACCGTGCTTTTTTTTTAAATTCGCGGGCCAATTTGTGTGCTCGTAGTGACCGATACCGAGAGTAAAATCGTGAAAAAAGACTTCACTCTACGCATGACGTCACCAGGCCGCCACACGCTGTCATTCGCTGAGGCCACGGCATCCACGACTTCACGGGCACACTTCCGGTAGCCGTGAAAATCGTCTGCTCGTGCCGCCGCGCGACCTTATCGGAGAAGCGCAAGCCAGGGTATTGCTTTCGCGTATATGCTCAGACATAAAATTCTAGGCGTAATGTTTCACAGCGATTTGAGCTGGAACGATTATATCGGTCACATCTGTAAAAGCTTGCTGTCGTTGCTGGTGCGCTATCCCGCTGTCGAATGCTAGTGCCTGTAAAAGCTAGGCTTCTGGTATATTATGGCTTATTTTTCTCTGAAAAAAGCTATTGCAACCTAGTTTGGGCTACCACAACAAAAACCAACGTACAAAATTGGTGTCCTTCAAAAGAAAATTATGCGCCACACACCAAATGTTGATCCTGGTTTGACCACCTCCGATAGTTTTGCTGACGACAATATTAGCCGGATTCGTCACTTTTATGAATATCGCATCTTAAATCATTTCTCTTTTCCACAAAAGTTCCAATCTTTTTTGGAACGTGAATCTTCATTGACACGCCATGAACACAATGTTGCGACCCGTAGTACAGACCCTTGGCTAATTTCTCATTTTCGCACGAACTATAAATTGCAGTCCATAATGCACATTATACCTGTTATATTAAATCTCAATAAAGATATGAATACCTTTTCGCGCGAAAGGCTACACGAATACTTAAGCAAATTGTAATCGCCTTCTGCCTCACATTTTATGGTTGTCTAACTCTGTGAAGTGCTCTCTTTTGTGTGCTTTGTATTTACTACGTATGTAATTTTTATATATATACACTATGTTTAATCCTGTACTGCATAGCATTGCTCTGCATATACTGGCTGTCTCTGCTTTATAAACGTTTCCCGGACTCAGCAAAGGCCCATTCGGACCTTATAGCCCGGAGAACATTCCATGTACAACTGGCGAACATATTGAATTGAATTGAATTGATGATCGGCAGAGAATGTTTGAAAGTGATTTATGATCCGCGCGGTTTGTACCATGGGTCCTTTTGCGTTGTTTATTGCGCTTTTCTAGTTTTTTTTTTATTGGCCATTTTCTATGTTACGTGTTCCATTTTGCATATTCATGTTTGAATTTTTAAAATCAGCCCTATGTAATGCCCTCTTAGCGAGGGTCTTGAGAGGTTTGTAGATATAAAATTTAATTAACTGCTACAAAGTCACCCAGGAGGGCTCCTAATCTGATGTGTGGGAGATGTTCAAAGGGTCACAGCGTAGTTTGAAAACATCCAACTTGCACTGTATGCTTTTCAAGGGAGATGGCATTTTAGGAGCAGTGCGGCCGCCAATAAATTTCTTTTGTTGCGCCCTTCACAGGTATTTTATGCACACCTACCCAGTATTTGCCCCGTTAGATATCGCAATTAAAGGAAAAGATGAGCTATACTTGCTTTTCAGAGGGTTTTTATTAGTACTTGAAAGACTTGTTTGAATCCACCCGTAAGAAGGTGCCGCTATTTATTTAACAGAGTTTGATTGTTGACCAAGAGGCACAAGGAAATACTGGAAGGAATATATTTATTATAGGTACAAATATTTAAATTTCTGTCGAAGTTATGCCTATATTATACCACAGAGCCCTTAAAAGGTGTGAGAGAAATGAAATATGAAAGAAAATTCGAAACGTCCACAGTATCAGAGTAATGTTTCCGCCTATGGCTCCTTGAGCGTATTGTGTGGTTCCCTCTACATGATTGCAGAATTATCTCGTACTCAAAATTGTTCATGTCATTCCTAGAATATGATTTCCGGGCCTGAGAGAGTAGCTGTGGCTATAATTCGCTGTTGTCGAGAAACCCCACATGAGAGGCCTTCTGCAAAGTAATATGTTGTGCACCACTCAATCTAAAAGCTCATGAAAAAAATTAGCGTGCTGTTTTAAGAGTACGTAAAGCACAGAACCACTTCTAAAAGTCTATCATTTATGAAAAAAAAGTCTCAGCTACTAAGTCGTTCCGTAGATGCGACCAGGCTAAGAGAGTTTGCTTCGGTTTGTAGGGTTTAACGTCCCGGAGCTAAATTGCAAAGGGGAAGAAATGTTGCGCACGAAGCGGCAATGGGCACAGTGCACACCTTACCCATGAACAAGAGCGCTTTTTCCTACAGTGTGCTCCGCGGGGAAAAGCTTTCTGCTTCCGGTTCCCGATCTCGGACCGCTATACTCCCTTCATGCTGAGAGATTACTGTGGACCACTATGAAGAGCAGCCGCCATTGTGTGCCTTCCGAGCGCAAATAAATTTTTCTTGTGCCCGGAAAAGCCTTTTTCAAGCCAACACCGGATTGCACGCCAAGCTCTGTCGATGTGCTGTGATTATGTTGAAGAATCAATGTCCACATCTACGGTTTTACTTCCAACTTTATTCGTTCAAGAAAGTAGCTCTCGAATTGGGCTTAGAAGATAATTGCATGATGCTGCGTTTTGTTTCTATCTTGCTGTGAGTAAATCTATCACCATGCAGTTGCAGTTTTCCTGCTCTTTCCATGAATTTGTAGACCAACTCAACAACCAACACTGCCGAATGCAGTGCACGATGTACTGTCGTAAGTCCTCGTGCACGCTCCTACCACATTCGCACAAACGCACACAAATATGCAAGGCCAGACTTCGTTGTTTTATTTTTGTATAGTGTTCTTTGTAAATAAGCCTTGCGTTGTTGCAAAGGCGTCTTCACTTTTTCCACTTGGGACTTGTCCTTTCGTCTCTGTTAGCAACCCTACGGAACTGGCAGAAAGGCCATTAGCGTCAGTTCAAGCTAAACAGCTCCATCTTCGTGTTGTGGCTGAAGAACCCAAAACAGTGGTGCCACTTTCGCGCGCCCTTAATAGTTTTCGAAAAACAAGCTCAAAAATCTGAATGTTTTCACATCTGCGATAAGAGGATAGTAATATCCCTGTTGATATCGTGTAGTTATAAATAATGAAAACTTTTACGGTGTGCAATGGCCTCTACATTCCTTCCGCCCCCGTCTACGGAACATTTGACTAAGTCATGTCACTCACTCTGCTGTTTGCACCGGCGTCAACAAAAAAAGAAAAAAAAACATTCAGCTCTCATGGGCTGTCAAAGTTTTCTACCGAACTGTCTCTTTCAGGCGGCGGGTAAGAATTGCACAACTGCGAGTGCAAAAATGGATTATGACTTACAAGCAAAAATACACCGCATAAAAATTTAAACGTTAAAATTAGACAGCGGTTGCCCTTTTGTGGCCCGCTGGTGTTTTAATGATTATTTTTTTTCACATCGCGTTTCTGTTGAGATGGCACGCAAAAGAGAGCAGCTGGTGCTTGTGCACACACTGAAGCACCCCTCAAACCTCGTGGCCAGTACAGCAAAAGCCTTTTAAGCCTTGTTCCAACAAAGAAGGAAGCAAAAGGTGCAGAATCCCCCACCCACAACGGGGACGGGAAGCATTTTGGCGGAGGGGAGGGCAGCTCTTGAGTGGGGAAGCCCCGCGACAGAATGAGGGCGTGAGGGAGGGAGCAGGGGAGCGAAGGTTGCGCGATCAATCCCCTTTATTTCGCGGCTCACCGCACCTGTGCCGTGTTTTTCGCCCCAGTACTGACGGGGCCTCGCCTTCGCGAGCAAGACCACAACGCAGCGGTAAAATATGTACAAGCAGACTTAGAATGCGAAGGGGCAGCAATATTACTAGCCTACCGTACGTGCAGCATTGTCGGCCCATGTAATAGCGATACGTGTTAATCAACCAGTGAAAGCCGTTCCAAGTCCCGCCAAGGGCTCATTCAATATCAGGTTGCGCCTTAACATATCGGTATCTGATTTCGCACCCAACTTCATTCCTTTAGGAAAATAGCAACCAAATGGACCGTCGTTGCTCTTTGGATAATGACACTACTTTGTTTTCATCCTTCTCTTCTCGAAATGTTCTCTTTCTGAAAAGGTTTCCTCCTATGCGGTAGAGGCTGCGCTCATACACAGCGTCTGGCATGTTTTCTCTTTTTACACGGCGAACATATCTGGCACCAAATAGGCGCCTGCGTTTGGTGGTGTGAGTGCAGCGCTCCCTGAAGGCAACGTGCGTGGTGAGTGAATTTCTCTACACAAGAACCAAATATGCTTTCAACAATTACTCCGACCTTCGGAAGGCACGAAATACACACTTGGCATCTTTCAGCGAGAACGCGTGAAGTTTTATGGTCGCTTTATCTGACTTTTCTTTTATTATATGGACGGCGCTGAACTTATAAGAGCACTTGTGGCGAGCACTTGTCTTCTGAAAAGTTGTGTTGGAAAATGCCTGATAAAAGGAGGAGGTATAGTCAGCTTTGGTATCAAATAATTCCTCAACTTACTCAGCCGATGTCATGCGCTAAACAATTTGTGTCCTTTCAACGTTTCGTCTGTGACGTGACTTGAGGAACATGCAAATCTGGTTTCCAAGTTTCTTTACACGTTCCAATTTTTTGTGCATTTGGAAACATTACACGAGTAAAACAATGACCTGTTTTTTGCGTTTTTTATTAAAAAAACAGAGACACGCCTAATTTCATCATTTGTCGCCCCTGCAATAGCAATCAAAAGTGTTGGTGCCTTTGTCAAAAGTGAGTGACGGGGCTTGTGAGGCCAAAGTTGCTCCCCCCAGCTCTTCCCATACGCCACCTGTCAAACTTCACAGACGCACCTTGTCTGGTGATGTAATTGCCCTCCAACCAATGGACAGTCTCCCGTGTGGTGACGTCATCCCCTACCTACCCTCCAGCCAATGGACTTTCTCTGGTCTGGTGACGTCACTGATGACGCCACTGCACGTCAGCCAATTACTACCTTGCTGGACAATGCTGGACGGCGCCGTGTGTTTGCTCCAGTGATGAGGGTTGTATGCTATCGAATAGAGACTACGCTCAAAAATAACCTTTACCATATAGCTTTAGTGATATAGGCTTGGCTCCGGGCATGCCTGCTTGTGCCTGACTTATTGCTCTTTGTCAATGATCGTCACTCCACCAAGCTTGTGTTCCGGTTCAAAAGCGGACGTGCCACTCGAGTACAGCGAATGCAAAACACTAGGGCTTCCCGAAAAAAGGACAGCAGCTGTTATCTTAATTTTAATTTCATGCTTAGACAGGTAGGAAACACGTAAACCTTAAGCAACAGCTGCATTAAGAAAAATGCAAGGAAATTTGCAGTGGCACCATTCGTATAAGAACCACAAACATGCGCAAGCGAAATGCTTGCACTGTGGACGTCGGTACTCGGCTGCACAACCCGGGGCTGAGGCTACATATTCATGAATGGGCGACGGTTTAACAGCAGGCAGATTTTGTCGCCCGTTAAGAAGCCTCTGTACTGAAGCCTCTAGTGCTTTTGCTCTGGCTTCTTGTGCGCGTACGCCTGCTATTTGGGCGTGTCAGCGAATACACAGTTTTGCCTCGCAACACCACGAGTGAGAAATATTGATTCCTTTGGAGATTTATTTATTTTATTTTATTTTAGAAATACTGCAATAGCACTGTGGTAGTTTTAGCAGTGTGGCACAGGCGTAATATATGCAATGGCGTGTACAGAAAATCGAATAGAGTAATAAAAAAGTTCTGTTATCTGAATAAATGCAAAGCGTAAAGGTTGGGCTTAACAGAATGAAATCAAACATCAGGTTGCATTAAAGAACTAAAACATTGTCACTGCCCACGATACACCAAATACAATGTCACTGTAAAAGCAACAAACAACAGATCCCTAAATAACGCACTGTATTATAAGTTCTCAATCATATTGCGTCCAAACATAGGCGGAGGCGAGCGTTGTGTCACAGTGCCCTTTGCAATGTTTATTTTACCATTTCCATTTACTTTTACACCGGAGGTTCTCCCCTCTCTCGCCTTTACGCCATTCATAGAAGAGAAAGTAGCCAAGGGCGCGTGAGCTGCTCATCATCTAGTCTTGTGATAGTGTTGTTTCCCCACCTCCCGTCCCGACGCACGACAATCGATGTCCAACTTTCTCGGACAAACTTTTTGAAAACTGGAAAATTGCAAGGTTATGCAACTTCAATAGTTATGCAACTAATAAAGGTAATGGACCATTCTTCTGATATGTAGCAAAATCATTCTTTTAAAGTGTTTCCATCGATCGCATAGAAGAGTTAAGACTCCCATAAAAACTGATGGAGAACGATTTTTAACGATAGAAAAAACGTTAATAAAAAAAATACCAGACCGCCATCGAGTGGTCCGCGAATATATTGATTGCTCTAGTGAAATCTTACATTATATGAAAAATTGGCGGCAATAACAATAATTGTTTTTTGGGGAAAGGAAGTGGCGCAGTATCTGTCTCATATATCGTTGGACACCTGAACAGCGCCGTAAGGTAAGGAATAAAGGAGGGAGTGAAAGAAGAAAGGAAGAGAGAGGTGCCGTAGTGGAGGGCTCCGGAATAATTTCGACCACCTGGGGATCTTTAACGAAAAAATTGCGTTAATAAACGATTTCCAGCTCAAAAATGTTTTGTACAGAAGTTTGGTATGACTAGCAGAAACAAACAGCTTCGCGCGACCCCAGCTTTGAGACGGAAAGGAGATAATCAAATGTTTAGAGGAAACAATACAAGGAAGGTTGTCAATCCTGTAGCCGAACATTCCGAAGACTCAGACCACAGAATCAACTTCGACCAAACCAGCATCCTCGGAACCGAAACAAATTACCACAAAAGGCTCCTTCTCGAATCCAGGTACATCCAAACCACCCCGAACAACGTCAACCACACAAAAGGAAACCTGCCCCTAGTATATGCCCAGGGACTTCGCTCTGCAACTCAACGAAAAATAGTCGCCATTCACCGCCTAGCTACAGTGCGACAACGTGACTCACAGCCTTAACACCCCCTTCCTCCCCCTTTCACAGCTTTCGTTCCTTTGATCCCCTCCTCCCTCCATACTTAAAGACGCTAGCTCCTAACTACCCCCCCCCCCCCCCTACCCCATCACCCCTGATGAAGGAGCCGAGCCGGCTTCGAAACTTTGGGTTTGAAATTAAAGGTTTTGTGATTGAAGATGTGTAGTTTATTATAAGTCTTCAAACCCAACCAGAAAGGCAAATCTGTCGAAATGTTTAGTTTTCAGAAACCTTCATGCACAATCTTCGTTACACCACTTGTAAGCAATCTCATGGAGAGATCTTCACAGAATCCTTGGGCCGTATTCTGGAAGGATTCCTTAGCGTATTTTTTATTTCACATCAAACTGGTCCTCTGGCAATTTTCGTTGTAGTTCTGATGCTGCGGCTTTCGAGTGTACGTGGGAAGCGGCAGCACCATTCGCTCATTGGTGTGCAGCCAATGGTTAAGCGCTGTGTGCAGGGCATGGCGAAGACTAATGTCGATGTGTGGCCGCCAGCTGCTTTCGTCGTATGCTAACATTATGCTGACCTCAATCCAAATTAAATGAAAAATGGAAATTGATTTCAGATAGATCCTTATAGAATACGGTCTCTGGCCGGTTATCTGCGTTTCGGCGCTACAATTTGTTTTTAATATCATTTACTTACCTCTAGTGTAAGTGGTTAAAATTGAGCTGTCTGCAAACAAAGATGAAAAGAGCTTCTCCCCAAGGCTCCTAAATGATTAAGACCCGATGCTCCCGGTCTTCCACAAAGTGCTCAGGTGTTCCTTAACTGGGCGCGATCGGGGGTATGCTTACATCGATGACGTCGTCGCCCCCTGGCGCTGCCGTGGGCGCACAACGGCCCAACGCCCGGAACACGAGAGAAACGACCCTCCTAAAGCATCACCACCGGCCAGATCATTCGCATCTCGTCAGGAAGGGATCCCGGCGATACGTCAGCTCGTTTGGGACTGCCCGGGCCTGGAAAGCAGCCGTCGACAGGACCGTCCAATTTGAATAACAACATATGCAGCCTGGATTCGGCCTCGCGGGTGTCATAGCGTCACTCTGGACGCCTTGTGGTTCTTCGCATGCGAGGCGACCACAGCCAGCCACTATTAAGGCTGAAGCCTTTATTGGCTCATGCTCGCGTCCGTCTGTCCGTCCGTTAGGCTCTACAACTCGATAAGAAAAGAAATCTTTCTGCACGATGGTATTCGAACCACCACAGTTCCCCTCCACAGCCGAGCATGCTAACGATTACTCTACATCCTGCAACGGATATGTAGTTCTCCTTGTCTAGGACGCTGGAGAATGTTTTTGGAAAGGCGTCGAATCAGACGGATGCCTCCCAAACGCCCTCCAGTGTCTCCAGCATTTAAGATTCGCAAACAAATGTGCACATTAACCACACATCAGTGACACAAGCTGAAACACCGCTCAATAGGATTTCGCCTCACCGCACTTTAGGTCAACAAAGTGCACCACTGAATTTTTTTAGTCCTTAATCCCTCATTACTAACCCTGGCGGCCTTTATGCTTCCCCACAATAAAAGTGCTTGAATTGAAGAGTCCTGCAGGTGGCAGAATTGAGAACGCTAGCGTTGGCACAAGCAATTTCACGCCACGATCCAATTTGACACATAGACACTATCTCAAGTATAGAGAACAAGAGCGGACGTTCGAAGCTCGTGCAAACGCGGTCGAGAACACGTGCAAAAAGGGGCTACGAATCTGTGCTGAATCACAACAGAGCGCATCAATAATAAAGCCAATCTGAGCGTTCTGAAATGAAAAAGAGACCGTTGTCAAGGCGTCTCTCTTTGTTCATCACGAAAGGATATTGTGCATGCATAAGCGGATAACATTTATTTTCAGCCCGGTGTATTTTATGTAACTCTTTGTTTCCGTACCCGCTGCGGTGGCTCAGTGGTTAGGGCGCTCAGCTACTGATCCGGAGTTTTGGATTCGAACCCGACCGCGGCGGCTGCGTTTTTATGGAGGCAAAACGCTAAGGCGCTCGTATGCTGTGCGATGTCAGTGCACGTTAAAGATCCCCAGGTGGTCGAAATTAATCCGGAGCCCTCCACTACGGCACCTCTTTCTTCCTTTCTTCTTTCACTCCCTCTTTTATCCATTCTCTTACGGCGCGGTTCAGGTGTCCGCCTATATAGAGACAGATACTGCGCCATTTCCTTCCCCCAAAACCAATTATTAATATTATTATTTGCTTCCGTCCTTGTGGGTCGCTGCTCACGAAATTAGGGCAGTTTTTAGCAAGCTATGTTTGTTCACATTGGACTTACTTCAAGCTAACTTATACTTCAGCAAGTTCTATTTGCATAAGCTTGTGCAACCTGCAAGCCAAGTGAAAGGGGCGGGGGGGGGGGGGCTTTTTGGTGGGTTTGTAGTTGAAGAAGCAGACGTCGTTTCTTCGGTAGAAGTGGATGCAGCGACGCGTAATTTATGTCAATATTTTCTTTCGCATCTATTTCTTCCGAATTCATCATGTCTTCATGCGACAGTGATTGTGGGCCATTTGAAGCCAGTGGGCATGCCCGTGCATTTTACATTGAACGTGATTGCAAAAATGATTCCATACACGGAAGAACCTCCCGGCATTCTTGGCGTCGTCGCCGGTGTGTGTGGAAAAGCCCATTATTCGAGGGGATCGGGACTTCACAAGTGGAACTGTTCAATAAAAAGTAATAATATCAATCAAATTGTGATTACAATATCGCAACGTCACTCATGTATATGAAGTAAACGAAATGCGCTGAACAAATATTCTGTTAATTAGCCGGCAATTAAATCCGTGAACGATGAGTTGCGAATCAGACAAGCTACCGTTAGGTCACGAAGACCCATCTATACAGCTTGGCTAAAGCGGGGCTATATATATATATATATAATGCGGTGTCTCCGATAACATTGAAACAACATCCTCGACTACGTGGGCAGAGGAGCCACTGCTGGTCCTGTTAACGCCGTCGCTTCATACTCAGCTAAGAGTCCCTAGAATTTTTTTTCCATTCTTTCGCTGTCTGCAGGGTCAGGCTCAGGTGAAAGAAGCAACAGTGCTAACTGCTCACTTACGCGAGCCTTTCCACGTGTTTTATTTTGTCGAGTTTTCTCGCTCGTGGTGGGATGGACGGCAGGACGAAAATGTAGCCGTTAAATTCATTGCCGCATTAAAAAGTTTCTCAATGCGTTCTTTGCTTTGGATGGCTGTTGCCTCCTTTTTGAGCTCATACACGGCAGCTTTTGCATTTGGTAGCCGGATAAACACAGCAACCGTTTGTTCAGTTGAACACCCATCCATGCAAGCAGTAGCAACCGGAACTAGCCGCTAAGCTGTCGAATCCATTTTAAGCGATTAGAAAAAATAAAACGTGTGCTTGTAAGAGTGGCAGGGAATAAGCAAATCTCTCGCTATTTCATCCAGCTGTAGAACGCTGGCCTTCAGGGCTAGGTGTGCCGGAGGCATATTCGAAGAGGCCAAAAGACGCTTTCTAAGCATGGTAAATGTCAACTGCGTGCTAAAAAAAAAAGCAGTAGTACCAATCTACATCAGAGAAGTCGAATACAGGGCGCTCGTGTGCACATTAATTCCTCTCTCTCAGCGATATTGCCGCTTCAAAATTCATCGCGAAGTTGCCTGCCTTGCCAGCTCTCGTGTCCGCAAAACTAGTTGCGCCTAGTCATTAGATAATGAGCTTAACGCACGGCGGTGTAAGCGGCAGGAGCTCGGCACTCGACGGTGTAGCAGTGATGAAGAACACAAAAACAGGTTCGGTGTGGCTTCGGTGGGTCCTCTCTAGCGCATCGTTCATTAAATGGAAATCGCCGTGGCGGGCTTGATGCTGGTGGCCGCAGCCTGCAAGATTCACCTCCGCACTGAAGCGTGCAACGCCACCGCTCATAAGGGTGAAGGTGGTTGAAGGGTGGGGATATGGTGTAGTGTGCGAGAGTTTCACTAAGCGTCGGGCTACACGGTCATGCTGCGTGTTAGAGACCCCGGGTACGCGCTGAAGGCATCGCACACAGCCGCACGCATGTAGGCTAGGGGCGCGCACTGTCACCGTAACGAGTGGAGTGCACGCTTCTTTGCTGGGATGTGTTTTCTATGATCTGTGAAACAGAAGCTGGCGGGGCGATTAGTCGCTGTTATTAATCGCTTCCTGGCGCTGCTGCAAAAAAAAAAAAAAAAAAACAGCGGTCTTCATGGTCATTAATCTTTGTGCGATGTCAGGCAGTCAGCGCGCAAGTCATGTTGAAAAATATGAGAATTTAGGACAGTGAGCAACAACACGCACCGGTTGTTTTACAATGACTGTTTCCAACGTTGTTGGGTATTAGGTCTGCGATACTTTTTTTCTAACTGTTTTTTTACTGCGTGCCAAGAGTTTTTTTTTTCTTCAGCACGCTAAAAATATTGCCCTCACATTCGCTATATATGTGTATTTGGTGTTTCGTGTTGGCTCATCAACCTTGGCCACTATACACTCACCTTACCCCTATCCCATATCTGACCTCCAGAATTGTCCACATAGCATCGAACAACCCACCTTCACCCTCAAGAAACTCTTGCTACCGCCATTCACCCACCATCACCCAAAAGAAGGCCTCCGCTCAATACTCACACACATTTGTCCGCTACCCAGCTTCACCGTCCACTAGCCGCGACCTACCATTAAATAACCCGGTTCCACTCTTAAGAGGCTTCCCGCACTACAAACCACCATCCTCCATACTCCAGGAGGCAGTATACCACCCACGTTTTCCACTCACTCCTACCCTGAAGTCGCCTGCACACACTAGAAGCTCAAGACGCACTGGAACAATGAAGCAGCGGCGAAATTCAAATTTAGATACGCAACGGCAAGGAGGTCATCGCAGAAACGAAATATGCTACCAGTACTGCATTATCGTCTGTATTTTTTTTTTCATGTGTACAAATATTTTTGCAAAGCACCTGTTTTCAAGTGCCTGGCGATTATTAAGTTCTCCAAGAGAGAAAATTTAGGTGTTTTCGATCGCCACTTCAAAATAAACGAAACTTTGGAGTGAACATTATTTGTGCTTGGTAAGTTATCTAGAGTTCGTGTCAGTTCGTGCGGATCATGGCTGTGCAAACGAAGTCGTCCCTGCGCTTCCAAAAAACGTTCCTTGCTACCACTTGGGCAAAGCGCTTATACCCATACATGTCGAATATTTTAGCATAGCTTTCAAACAACACAGAGCACACGCTCAGGACATATCAGCACCCAAAATCTGCTTAGAGGAGTGAGAGGCACCCATTGTTAGCAAGCACTTGGGAGCGCCAGCAGGAATTTAAGCTATGTGCCAGAATTTGTAGTAAAAGATTTTCACTCTGTGTACACCGTCGTTAAGCACCACAATGATGACGCCGCAATAATCAGAAGAATCACACTTGACGACTGATGGCAATTAGACAAATTTTAATGGCCGCCGGCCAAGCGAGAGCACTGTTTCCCGCGCCACTGCGTGCTTCGTCTTCTTCGTGACACTATGTTCCGGCGAGTGCAAATATTTACAAATCACTCAATGTTATAATCGGTTACTCGAAGTGCTGCTAATGTATTTTCCTGAATTTTCTTGCCTGTCTTGCCTGACCACAGACGCACTTCTTTTGTCTCATTCCTTTCTTGAGAAGTTATTATGAAAAAAAAAATCGGCGCGTCTTAAACGCGTTTCAAAGCGGTAAAAATGTGAACAGAAGGAATAAAAAACATTTTACTCACCGGAGCCACATAAACTCTGCCTTTAAACCGGAACGCGTTCATTTTGGAAAACAATTTTTTGCGTTTACTGCGCATTTTTTCTCACTAGGTCTGCACACAAGATTGTTCACATAAGAAACAACAAAAAGTGGTGGAAAAAAGCAGGAAATGCAGGAGCCCTGTCACTACGCCAGGGCTCCTGGCGTAGTGGCCAGGGCTAAGTTACGCGTAGCCTTGGCGTAGTGCAGGAATAAATGAGGTTCTTTTTTGTTTGTCACCAAAAGGTGAGCCTCCTTCAGCCGTTCGGTAATACAGTGGCCGTTTTGTTCGAAGTAAATTTTCACCGCAGGTTAGGGGGACTTCATACCACAGTGTGTAAAAGTAGTGTGCCGCACTCTCATTGTCCGTGCTTTTTTGAGCAATTTCTGCTAATTTCTTTTTTCGTTAACTCCCCCAGAAGCCTAGCAGCTGGAAGATACTTCAGATCTGTGCACATTTTACTGGGCCCACATTTCTTGACACTGGGCCTTGTATACGAGTG
Organism: Amblyomma americanum; assembly: GCF_052857255.1. NCBI lineage: Eukaryota > Metazoa > Arthropoda > Arachnida > Ixodida > Ixodidae > Amblyomma > Amblyomma americanum. The sequence continues at coordinate 156,698,484 of NC_135498.1, forward strand.
TTTGATAGCGTTAAGATCATATGTGCACATGTGTACTCAGCGCATGTTAGGGGCGTAAGAAATATTTTTTATTTATTTGTTTAATTTCAATACGCTCATGAAATAACGCATACAGCAAAAAAAAAACTACACACAATTGTGACAAATTGAACGATAATAATTAGAATATACATGTGAGTCGAAAAACGAACACAAGAATAAATACATAAAACAAAAACAGAAAACTGACACAAAGAAAACTTGGAGCAAAAAGGCGATGAGAAATATAACATTACCATTAGTACAAATATTGAACACACCAATTGTCATTTTGAAGAAGGCTGAATTTATGGGTACAACGAAATGAAACACACTGAAAGAAAAGTTTTAAAAATGACTATGGTAAGCAATATTATACGAAAAACTTACTTATAAATTCTTCAGTTTCATTTGCGAGTGAAACTTCTGGTGGCAGGCGGTTCCACTCCGGCGATATCTAAAATTCGAGAATTCATGCAGTCTGTTGTACGGCACCAGGAGTTAATTTTGAAATGAGCGTGATGAATGATCGATGTTGGTCATCGACAGATCGATGGTGTTAATCCCAAAGCCTTCTGATGGTTCGGTGATCCGGCGACACGTTGCGGAACAGAGTGGACAACGTCTTCGGGACACTAACTCTTTATTGCACGGGCGCTCACAGGCGACCTGCCCTCCGATGTCCCCGTTCGCGCCATAAACTCGCCCTTAAATCTCTTTGCCCAGCATTCTGGGGACCCTTCTTGTGAACAATAGGAAATGCGCTTCTCAGAGCCAATCAGGAGAATTTTGTTAAAACATAAAGAGCCAATAGCATGCCGGTGCTCACGTTGTTGTCTCATGGGCACCGCGCGAATTCCACCAAGATGTTGCGCTTTTCCGCTTGGTTACAGCACACAGGCACAAAATCACTAAAAACGCCAGCGAAACCTCAGGGAAACCGAACACCCAGTCCGAACCGCGCTCCTCGCTTGTGCTGCCCGCTCCGAGGCACCCGGTCCGTCACGCTGTCCGCCGCTGAAAGCAATAAATATACACGCGACGCCCTCTCGAAACCTCAGTGTTCCGCGCGTCGGCAGCGTCTTGCGGCGCGAGGGCGATCTTACACGGACGGGCCCTCTCACTGCCGGTTACCCGTCGTTGCCGCCATTAACCGCGTTTGTCTCAAAACAAACCTATTTCGGCGGCGCTGGGATTGCGGCCTCTCAAACAGCCCCAACAACAAAAAAAATAACTGATACAAAACCAAGGGTGCCAAGCTGCCGGCTTCGGGGTGCGTGCACGATCGGTCCCTGAGCAACAGCTCAGCAACTTAACTCATCCTTACCGAGAATGTTCTGGGTGCACTTGCTCTACGCACAACACAAAGCATGTTACAACAATGAAAAAGTGCGGAGGAATGTACGAAACAAAGCATACGGAAAAGCACATCGATGATACACACAACTACCACATCTAACAAAGGCAGCTTACGTCTTAAAAATAGTCCCGAGAGTTTTCGTACAAACACAATCACGCAACTGCGACACACAACAATTACGAGGCATTCGTACAGTGCGATGCAATACGAGAGGGCATTGAATCGAGGTCCCAAGTAAGCACCGTTTAACTTTAAGCACACAAATATAGCGCATTCCGCCGACATGTCACACTAAACGAGGAATAATGAAACAGAGTCAGTCACACACACACACACTCATCAAGGTAGGACCCTGTGCTGGAAGCCCTTAGTTCACCATGTCGATCGCTATCACACATGAGTTAGCTCTTGCAATTGAGTACCATACTGCAACAAGGGGGCCTCTTTCTCTTTCTTTCAGCTTCAAATGTCGATATCCAGGCTCGAAAGAGCATCAGCACATTTGTTGACGGAGCCCTTTATATGAGAGAACTGCAGATCGTACTTTTGGAGAGCCAGGATACATCGCCTGAGGCGGGCGCTCGATGACGTTGACCTCGTCAGGTACGTCAAAGGATCATGATTCAGTGACTACATTGATCCTCGTACCGAACAGCCACGTATCTAGACGCCCCAAAGCCTACACAATCGCAAAAGCCTCTCGCTCAATCTCGCGGCCACTTCGTCTGCTGCGGAGTGAGCTTTTTGCTGAAGAATGCGATTGGCTTTTCTGTTCCTTCGTACTCCTGCGCCAAGCATGCTCCGAGTGCCTTCTCTGAAGCATCGGTTGTCAAGATAAAGCCTTTCTTCAGGTCTGGCGCAGTTAATGTGGGCAGCTTGGCCAATACAGCTTTGACAGTGTTAAAAGCGCACTCTGCACCCTAGCTTCAGGGGATCGCTTTGGCACTCTCCGACCAGTCACGCCAGTTAGGGGGCGCACCAACTCAGAGTAGGATGAGTCATAGTCTCTGTAATAGTTGAAAAGCCCCGGCGCGCTGCGCAGGTCCTTTTTCGTCGTTTGCGGCTTTAGCCGCAGAATGGCGTACACGCGCTCTGGGTCGGGGGAGTGGACTCCGGACCCTACCACATGCCCCAAATATTTGACACTGGGCTCTGCGAACTTGCACTTTGCCGGGTTAATTGTAAGGCCGACCTCTGTAATCGTCCCCAACACCCTATCCAAATGCACGAGGTGCGACTCCCACGTCTGTGAATAGACAGCTACGTCGTGCATGTAAGCGCAGGCATATCCGCCGTGCCCTTGGAGGACTTCGTTTATGACCCGCTGACATGTGGCTGCTGAGTTGCGCAGCCTATATGGCATTACCCGCCATGCAAACAGTTCTTTCGGTGTTGCGAACGCCGTGTATTTTTGAGAGGCTGGTTCTATAGCAATTTGCCAGTATCCTCGAGTGATGTCCAGGATAGTGACATATGTAGACCCGGCTACCTCGTAGAGTAGTTCTGTTACATTACCCATGAGAAAGCTGTCTGCTTCCAATACAGCATTCAGCTGCCGATATTCAATTCACAGTCGAACTCTTCCGTCCTTTTTCGCCACACAGACGATCGGATGAGCAAAGCTTCTCTCCACTTGGTACACAAAGCCCCATGCTATCAATTCTACGATCTGCCATTCGACCTCGGATCAGAGTGCGACGGGTACTCTGTACGGGTAAGCCTTTGCAGGCTTCGCACCTGGCAGGAGGTTGATCCTGTGCTCGCCGAGCTTGCAGCGGCCTGGCCTATCTGAGAAAGCTCTCCTATGTGGCTTTATTACGTGCTGGAGTTGCGTCACCTGCTCGTTTGTGTGGCGTTCACCCTCCTGTGACACGTCAGGAGTGCCGCTTTCGCTGCTGGGGGCATCTGGGAAGGTTTCTACGTTTTCGAACTCTCTGTCCGACTGAAATATCACCCCTACATGGTTCGCACGTGCATAGTATTTCCTGATGTGATTTGCGTGCACCCATCACTCAGAGCCGTCCGTCAACTGGAGGATACAACTGTCTGGCCGACTTCGATCTTTAACCTTAGCTAGGCCTCTCTATTAGGGTAGCATCTTACTGTGCTGACCTGACTCCAGGACCAGCACTTCTTCCCCATCGCTGAACTCTTTAGTTTTGGTCCGAAGGTTGCGCCTCTCCTCGTACGCCTGCTGAACTCGCCTGATCCGTTCATCTACGTTTTCTGCTGCTTCAGTCATCCGCCGCCGGAGCTCAACCAGATATGCCAAGGCTGCCTTATTAACACCCTTCGGAGGTGTCCATTTGCCATTCCAAGTTCTCAGCAGTATACTGAGCGGGCCTTTTGGGACTCTTCCGTACATCATCTCGAAAGGGGGCGTTCCTGTTATCTCGTGTGGCACCTCTCAATAGGCCAAGAGCACACAGCGGTTTAATCGGTCCCATTCACGTGCATGCCCATGTATCACATGCCTGAGCATCGCCTTGAGTGTCCCATTCCAGCGTTCCATTATCCCATTGCTTTTGGAGTTATCAGGTGTGGAGAACCTCATTTCTATCCCGAGGCGTTCGGTAAGCTCTTTAGTTAAACTGGAAGTAAAGTTAGTCCATTGGTCGCAACAAATGAGCTGCGGCATACCCGAACGGGAGAATATGTCCTCCAGTTCAGATACTCTTTCGAGACGTGAGGAGGTGGAGATCAAAGGGCAGGTCGCCTGTGAGCGCCCATGCAATAAAGAGATAGTGTCCCGAAGAAGTTGTCCAGTCTGTTCCGCAACGTGTCGCCGGGTCACTGAACCACAAGAAGACTTCAAGATCACTACCATCGATCTGTCGATCATCAACATCGATCGATCAGTCATCCGGGAAATTCATTGCTGTATCACCGCACTGGTTCGCATTCTGTCGACTGCGCCAGTTAATTTTGAATTGAGGGTGGTGGAGGATCGATGTTGCTGATCGGCAGATCGATGGTGTTGATGCCGAAGTCTTCTGATGGCGCGGTGATACGGCGACACGTTGCTGAACAGACTGGACAACTTCTTCGGGACACTATCTCTTTATTGCACGGGCGCTCACAGATGACCTGCCCTCCGATCTCACCGTTCGCGTCAAAAACTCGCCCTTAGATCCCTTCGCCCAGCATTCTGGGGACCCTTTTTGTAACCAATAGGAAATGCGCTTCTCAGAGCCAATCAGGATAATTTTCTTGAAACTTAAGGAGTCAATAGCACGCCGGTGCTCACGTTCTTGTTGTCTCGCGTTCACCGCGCGCATTAAACGAAGATGTTGCGCATTTCCGCTTGGTTACTGCACACCGACACAAAATCACTAAAAACGCCAGCGGAAGCTCAGTGAAACCGAACACCCAGTCCGATCCGCGCGCACTGCCCTGGTCGCGCTCCCTCCTTCTGCTGGCCGCTCCGATGCACCTGGTCCGTCACGCGGTCCGCCGTTGAAAGCAATAAATTTACACGCGACCCCCTCTAGAAACCTCAGGGGTCCACGTGTCGGCCGCGTCTTGCGGCCCGAGTGCGACCTTGAAAGGACGGCCCTACTCACTGCCGCTTAACCGTCGTTGCCGCCATCTGCCGCGTTTGTCTCAGCACAAACCTATTTCGGCGGCGCCGGAATGGCGGCCCCTCGAGGAGCCTCGACATAAAAACTAACTCATACAAAACCAAGACGGCCAAGCTATCGGCTTCGGGGTGCGTGCGCGATCGGTCCCTGAGCAACCGGTCAGCAACTGAACTCCGGGGAATGCCGACTTTTCGTGAGTGATCAATCCCGGATGAGTCTATATTGGCGGCGTGATCAGTGAGTGCATACTTAAGAATGGAATTCATAATGTAAATTTTTGAAAAACATACACATGCGTGATAATCTACTTCGCGAAGAACAAGGGGTTAATGACAAAGAGATTTTCTTAATTATGTGACGCTCTGCAAACGATCACAGTTACGACTAATAGAACGTGCTGCTCGGCTCTGTACTGCTTCCAGAGCGTCGATAAGAGAGTTAGTGAAAGGTCCCATACTGAGTTAGCATATTCTAATTTGGAACGGACAAGTGACTGGAGCAAAAGAAGCTTGACAGGTCCCAGTGCTAAGTAAAAATTGCGTTTGAGATATCCAAGTATGCGGTTAGCGGACAAGATGACAGATGGGCTGTGTGCCTTCCAAGTAGGATTTCACGTCAGGATGACTGCTGACGCCGAAGTATTTGTTATATGCTAAGGGTTTCAAAAGACAAACACAAATAGAATAGGAAACGGGGCATGAGTTGCTGCGTGGAGAAAAGCGCATTACTTTTGCATTTATTCGTATTAGTAAGCGTCATTTGCCGTTACGAACACAGGTTGGATATAGTTGTTAGGTCATCCTGGTGCATTGCAACGTCATTATTATTTTTTATTTCACAGAAGAGGTGTAAGGTGTAGGTGTTACATTTTTAAGCAAGTCGTTAATGTATATAAGGAACAGCAAGGGATCGGTGACAGAACCTTATGGGACGCCGGAGGTAACCGGAACCGATGATGAGTTAAAGCCGTTAGCCTATATAATATAACTTGTTTTTATTGGAAAGGAAATGGCGCAGTATCTGTCTCATATATCGTTGGACACCTGAACCGCGCCGTAAGTGAAGGGATAAAGGAAGGAGTGAAAGAAGGAAGAAAGGGGTGCCCTAGTGGAGGGCTCCGGAATAATTTCGACCACTTAGGGATCTTTAACGTGCACTGACATCGCACAGCACACAGGCGCCTTACCGTTTTGCCTCCATAAAAACGCAGCCGCCGCGGTCGGGTTCGAACCCGGGAACTGCGGATCAGTAGCCGACCGTCATAACCACTGAGCCACCGCGGCGGGTCCGTTAGCTTACACATACTGAAACGGGTTAGACAAAAAGCATTCAATCCATTGTAATACATTTCGGTCAATGACAAGTTCACATTAGTTGTAAACAAGTAACTGTGAGACACTTTAGCAAAAGCCTAAATAAATGCAGTCAACTTCACTGCCACAATCAAGCACAAAGATAATATCATTCGTTAAGTTTATCAGCTGAGTTTCACAAGGAAAATATTTTGTTACTAAAAAGTATCCCAGTATCTGAAAAGCATCTGAGTATAAGCGATAATGTATGCCACATTTTGTAGGAGAAACATAGCCCGAATACAGACTACGAAACGGAGACACGGTAGTTTGACGGGATATGCTTTATTCATAACATAAGCTACCTGGCTCCGCAAAGGAGATTGCAAGACGAAAACTCAACGAAGAATTGCAGTTTAAGCAGGAATCTGAGATGTATCGTCGTTGTCGGGCCTTTTTCGGGTGTATCCAGAAAATAAATTATTCATTTTGTACTTTGCGAAGACCCTTCTTGGAAATTTATCAAGCCAGACTTAAAGGCTCAGGATTGTTTGCCCTTCCTCGCATTGCATAAGGGCCATATAATTATCAGTAAACTGCATTTGTACATTTACCTGCTGCGTAAGTGTAAGGTAATTTTATCTAGATCATAGAAGCCGAATCCAGAAGCAGAATGCCTTCTGGACCTTCTTCGCAGTCTACGGTGGCCAAAAAGAGAGAATTACTAGTCTAACGAACACCTCGCTCCGTCTTGAAAATGCAAACTGCTTGGCTCATGATTTCAAAGCCTACCTCGGTCTCATAATTGCGCGACATGTGCGCGCGATTTTCCCGTCTCTACTCACTCTGGTGAGAGATAGAAAAAGAGGAATTCGCGAAGATCATGCTGAAGGGTGTTCAAGTTGTCTACCATGCATTGAGGAAAAGGGAAGAGGGGCTTGAATGGGAAAAAAGAAAAAGAGGTATGCGGGGAAGAGCAGGGAAACTGGGCAAGGGCACGCGTGCTGCAAGTCACTGTCTCCCGGAGAAGCCGGACGTCTTGTTAGGGCAGGGGGTAAATCTATAATTTGTTACCAAGATCATCAGCAGCCTGATCCCGCCTACTGCAGTGCAAATGCCTCTCCCATGCCTCTCCAATTAACACTGTCCGTTGCCAGCTGTGGCCACCGTATGCCCGAAAGTTTCTTAATCTCATCCGCCCACCTAACTTTCTGCCGCCTTCTACTACGCTTGCCTTCTCTTGGAATCCACTCCATTAACGTCGAGAACCATCGGTTATCTTGGCTTCGCATTGCATGCTCTGCCGAAGCCCATTTCGTCCTCTCGATTTAGACTAGGATGTCACGACCCCGCGTTTCTTCCCTACAACATTCTGCCGGCTTCATGCTTCTTAATGTTACACCTATCAATTTTCTTTAACTAGCTCGCTCCGTGGTCCTTAACTTAAGCTGAACCCTTTTCGTCCGTCTGCAGCTTTGTTCCCCATAGGTGAGCACTGGTAAGAAACAGCAGGGATATTGGTAAACTGCTATTCATGATCTGAGAAAACCTTCCATATGCGCTGCAACCCATTCTTATTCTCCTAGATATTTCACTCTCATGATCTGGATCAGCGGTCACCACCAGCCCTACGTAGACGTATTCCCTTACCACTTCAAGCACCTCGTTACGAGTTGTGAACTGCTGGTCCATTGTAAGACTGTTGGTCATTACTTTGATTTTTTGCATGTTAATTTTTAGACCCACCATTCTGCTCTTCCTAACTCAGTTACCATGTTTCTCAGTTCATCTCGTCAGTGACTGAGGAAGGCAATGTCATCAGCAGATCGTAGATTAGTTAGGTATTCTCCATTGACTCATATCCTCAAGTTTTCACACTATAGGCCTCTGAATGCCTTCTGTAAACAGGCGGTGAATATCAATTGCGAGGCCATGTCTTTTTGTTTGACCCCACTCCTTGAATTTTATTTTTGGCCTTATGGATGACTATGGTAGCTGCGCCGTTACTACATATATCTTCCAATATTTTGGCAAATGGCTCTTCTACACCCTGATTCAGCAATGCCTGCATGACTGCTGAGGTTTCCACTTTGTCAAACATCGTAATCAATGAAGGCTATACATTGGGGTTGGTTATATACTGCGCATTTCTCTATCACCTGATTGACTTCAGTGTGAATATGGTTTGTACTAGTCTGTACTACAACGCTTTCACTTAAACGCCGTTCTAGCAAAAGCAATTGCTCCTGCAGTTGGCGTTATTGAAACATGATTGACGAACACAGGACGCAGCCGTTATGCACTCCAGAAGTTGAGCTTACTGCAAATTACCTCGTGAAGCCTACTGATCCTTCACGGAATGAAAGTTTTAGCTCTTTTTGTGTCTCTGGGTGCTATACTTGCCTTTGCAATTAGCAACGCTTTCATAATAGGGTCGCATGACGCCAGCTTCTCGTCTACAATCTTCACTTTCTTATTTCCTTTCAGGGTGAATATGAGGACAAAAGTGCCTCTTTTTGTTCCGTCCTCGGCCATACTCTGTAAACCGCGAACCCAGGACCCAAACAATCTTGGACTGAGCTAGACAAAAAGAATAAGACTTGGCTTGAGTACGAGTCGGACCCAACTAGAATAGCTGATGGTAATTTCCTGTTTTCTGTTTAAATTTTTTCTTGGAAGCAAGGTACCTTTCCGCTGGGACTCTCGCCAGGTTCAAATTATCAGAGAGCGCTGGTGATCCCGCGTAGACGCCTTTCCTCACTTTCGCCTCCCAATTCTTTTATTTTTTGCTCACTTTTCTGCTTCTATTAAGTATAACCCTTCATTTTGAAAACTGTGCATTTTAGAAGTGGTGCTGGGAGCCCTCGTTTGCTTTTATACTCGTTAAATTCAGCACTGAGATCAGCGACACCTGACTACGCCTCATTAATATAGTCTCAATTTTTAAGCGAGCGGTCGTCAGACGGTCACTGAGAAATGAGGCATCTCTTGTCCACCGCGTTATTTTTTTTCTTCACACATGTGCGGAGACCTTCAACATTCGATGCTTTTTTCCCCGCACCTTAAATATCACGTGGTACTCTTCTTTCTTCAGTACAAAAAAAGCGATTCTTCATGAAACTAGCCCCAACTGCATTACTAATAGCGTCTTGCCACTATTTTCTTCAATATAGAACGTCGAGCACTCCGTGTAGAACAAAAAATCGCTTGCTGTGCAGGTAGCTTACAATGACAATTCTTGCAAACTCCCGCCAGCTGTAACATTATGAAATATCAAGCACCGCCACTTTCTGCCTGTTCTGCTACTTATCTGAACTGCCTGCTCAACAGTCCCCCGCCCTAGAAACACCCAAGTAAGTCTCCAGAGTGTGTGTGTGTGTGTGGGGGGGGGGGGGGGGAGGGGTCATATGCTAACAGATCGCTGCGAATTGATGAAAAGAGGGTGGACCACAACACATAACAGTAAGCCTTCTCCACTGGGGTGAGTACTGACGCTCCGCAACTGTGGCTATGACGAATTGTGGAAGCTTGATCTGTGGAACCTTGCTGGCAACAAACCCTTATACCTTCTTAAGACAACAGATGGCTTAATGTATGAAGTTGCAAAAGAAACATTTTTTTGGTGGAGTTATTTTTTGTACAAGGAACTGGACACATACTGATAACTCACGACATCATCAAAAAATTCCTTTCAAGGCGATATTGAATTCATGGGACACTCTATATCCGCCTTAAGCGTATGACGCGACAATATTAAAAGGTTTTTCAGTTGCCTGGGGTCGTCTTTGCATATAACTTCGCAGGCGCGAAGGCTTTTGTTTGCTGTTATTCGAATTTTCTTCTATTGATTTTTAACCAAAATATTTTTTTCGTCACAAGACACTCAAGGCTTCCGTATAACTAAGTGGAACGAACGTTCCTCAATGGTGATGGGGCAGTGCGGCCGTCTCACGACTAATCTTAAGAGATAAAAGATCTTAAGAGGTATGCACAGCTGATAGGAAAATTTATTATAATAATATTTGATCAGTCTTTAAAATCTGGTAAAGTACCGACAGATTGGTTCCAGGCTCGTGTTGTTGCGGTTTTCAAGAAAGGTAGCCCGGCTGAAATTAGTAATTACCGACCTATTTCACATACATGTTTTTCTTGTAGGGTGCTCGAGCATATTCTTGTGAGATATCTCAATACCTTCTTAAATACAAATAAGATTATAAACAAAGCGCAACATGTGTTCAGGCACGGCTTTTCCACCAACACGCAAGTAATCGCAATCATCAACGAAATCGCTAAAGTTCTAGATATGACTGGCCAGGTAGACATAATATTTTTGGACTTCTCCAAAGCATTTGATAGGGTGGCTCATAATAAATGAATCCTGGAGATGAAAAGAATTGGTATAGTTTCCAAAATAATCAATTTGGTTATATCGTACTGGATTAACAGGAAACCATATGTAGACATAGACGGCTCTTGTTCTGAAAATTTAGATATCTACTCGGGAGTGCCCCAATGATCTTTAATGGGGCCAGTCTTATTTATTATTTATATCAATGATTTGGTCGACTCTGTCGGGTCAAATATTTCAGTTAAACTGCTTGAAGATGACTGTGTCATTTTTAAAGCCATAAATTCTGTTACGGATCAACTCCAGCTGAACGCAAGCCTAAAATTACTAGCATAATGGTGTGATAAGTGGGATATGATGATTAACATTGAAAAGACTGTGCATATTGGTTACTAATGAAAGAAACAAACTAGAATTTTTATATAATATGGGCGGCAATATAATTAAACAAGTAGTGCAATATAAGTATTTTGGCGCCCAAATTACAACCAAGCTTAAATGGACGACGCACATCGATAAAATATGCTCTTTAGCTCGTAAAAAGTTAGGCTTCTTAAAACACAAATTAGGAAGATCATCAAGTGAACTGAGAAGCAAGGCGTACAAAGCGCTAGTAAGACTTTCGTTGGAGTACGCTAATATTGTGTGGGACCCTCACACAACGGTAGATATAGAAAAAATTCAAAACATTAGAGGCTAGCCGCGCGCCTAATATACAACCGCTACAAACGCTAGGACTCTCCATCTGCTGTGTTGCATGAAGCAAAGCTTGAATGCTGAAGGGAACGAAGAAAAAACGACTCGAATTGAATTTCTTGGTCGTTTGTACTTTTCGAAGCAAGGCATAGACCCCCAGGATTACATAACTGAACAGTCACCTAAGAAATCTCGTCATAAGCATAAACACTACATTGAACCCATTTTCCCTCGCACGGATGCTAGAAGTATTCATTTTTTCCTAATACGATTACTGATTGGAATGCACTGCCTCGTAATTCTCCTTTGCTTGCCTCCCCTGAGTAAATTAAACCGTCGGTTGGCGCTGCCTGTGAGGTGCTATGTTGTTGACACTGCGTGTTGCTTCTTTCCCCCGGTGCTTATTAAGCGTTGTATAAGTGTTGGTCGCCCTTTTTAGTGCTTATTTTGTCGTCATGTACGTTTTTTTATTCTTTCAAGGTCGAAGTTGTACTCCATTGTTTTGTACTGTGCCTCTCCAGCTGGGACCGTATTGGTGCGCAGTATGTGATAAATAAAAAAAGGGGGGCGGCGTTTTCAGCTGCGTTTCGAAACACAAAGCTACAAGCATTTCGAAAATCGCGTACTCAATAGATGGGCTTGTATCATATCTCTACTATGCTCTCCTCTGCAGGGTGAAATAGCAGAGAAAGCCCCTACGTTTTGCTTTAGAGAAAACCTTATAAACTTTGTTGTTTGTTCTAGTTAGCTTAGAACCTTGGGAACTGTTCGCTCCCTGCCTCTAGGTGCCCTAAAGCAAAGCACGTAAATTTGCAGTGAAAGTTTTTGTGATTTCATTTTTAGCACCTTCATGCCCTCTTATAAATTTCCCTCTTTAGCGCGTACATGGCAAAGATATGAGCCTTGCCAAAGAATCTCGGCTACCAGTGCTTCCAATGAAGTCGTGTTGACGTGGTACCATGTAGCTCTCCTCTATGGCACTGACCTCCGGGAGGCATACTTATGCGCTTGGTGCTGGCAATGCGTTCAGAACTAATAAATATAGAGTAACGGCACATATCGGTGCGGTCGTACTTACCATGAATTGCCCAACGGCAGAAAATTTCATGCTGGGAACGACTTTCTCTGCTGCCATGATATGTATGCGGCACGCTTCAGTGGACGCCTTGCCTTCTGAGTCAGCCACTCAGAATTTTCGCTTCTTTGAGCGAGCACTCTGGGATTTAGCAGATACTGAGTGAGTATACAATATGTGAAAAGGACGAGAATTCGCCATTTCCGAAGTATTCAGCAAACATCCTGGGCTTCTCCTGTCAGGAGTAGAGACGAACGGACGCTCCCAGAGGACCGTGGTTCCTTCTTGTATTGCTAAGGGTTCTCCGACCTAACAGGTGAGGCAACGGTGCAAAGGCCTTCCTGAAAGCCTATTGATCTGTCCGAAAACTTTTTACTTTTGCACATCGGATGGCAGACAAGCTTCAGCACCAGTGCACTTACTTTTATCGTTTCTATAAAGGGAGTGGGTAGGAGGGCGGTGGCCATTGTCCTTGTATTGATACGAATCTTTCCTGTTAGCACATGTTTTGCAACTCAGCCCCTCTGTTAGACCAAAATCAAGTGCCTCGACAGGAAAATACCAGCTATTCTCGTTTCTCAAATAACTTTCCTGATTACCGGTTCCAAAATTGAAGTAACTCGAGAATGCAATAAAGTGGGCTTTTCTCGCTTCCGTCATGAACTGACCTCCCGAAAAAAAAAGATAAAGCAGATAGAGTTATTCCCGCTTTGGCACTGCGGTCAGGTTGTTCTATGAGGGAGAGAGACAAATTGTTTACTCACTGCTTCTAGAGTCTTGACTCTTCATGGGTGGATTCCCTAGTCCAGGACTCCTACGGCGGCTGCGCCAGTATGGTCTCTTTCGACCAGTTAAAACTGTTCTCTGGGTTCCCACCTGAACAGTGCTGCCTTAATCTGCTCCGGCGTAACATTATGCACGACTGTGACTACTGGGTTGTGATGGCGTCCCCATGAGGTGTGATGGAGTGTGGCTGTCTCCCCGCACCTTAGGCGTGAGGAGCTTTACGTAGTGAGGTGTGTCGTATTTAGGGTAAATGAACATAGATATGTGTTTGTTTGAAGCTGTCTCCAACTTACAAACGGCTCCCTGCTAGATATTGGGTGGGGATAGACCTGCCTTAGTCCCCTAACGTGCTCCCGTATATCGCCGTACGTCTGGGTGAGTCCCAGCGCATCTACCGTCGCTCGACTATTATGTCCAGGAGCGATGGCACTCGCTAGGTGGTTCCCGGCCAAACCGGCGCGTCCCGGTATAATCCCTTATGGTGACGCTGGCTAGCTCTTTGTTAGCGTAGTCGGTTGCCGTTGCGCCCATGTCTCTGTTTCTTGGGTAGCTGGCTAAGTCTACGAAAACGTATGTTTTCTTTTCCGCGATGCGCTTTTAAATGCCTCAACCCTTCCTTCCCGCCTGCCTTGGTGCAGTTGTGTGTGAATATGCACAGGGATGCGTAGGACTCACACTCACAACCGCTCACTGAAACGCACAGGCGTGAGTTTGAGTGTGAGTGAGGCGATATAGCTCACTCATGAGTGAGGGTGCGGACCTATGACATGAAATACCCTGAACTTTTATTAATTACTGCAACTTGCGTTTTTCTGCAGTATAAGTCAAGGCGCTAAAAGTGCACACCGGAACATATACCGCACTGCCAAGGGACATGTACTAGATTAAGAGTAAGCATGATTATACAAAACTTTCCGCACTCCAGTTCGTTGTCTGCTGGCTTCCCTACACGTCCACTGATTCCCCAACACCGTCCCACAAGTGCAGCGCGGCGCGCATTTCGCCAGCAGCCGAAAACAGTGCGCAAGTATCATTTTTCATATTACAGTTGCACTGAATTTTGTCGACAATATCCTCGGCCTGAGAAAGAATTGCCGAGAAATGTCAGACACTTCCTAGGGCAGTTTCTTTTAACTAAATGTTCTGCTCTTCTGTCACAGATCTGAGGAGAGCGCAGCTAGGTTATGTGATGACGCATGCCATCTATAATCAATAGAAATAGCGTAAATAAAAAAGGCGCGCACACACATGTACGTTTGCAGGATTGTTTTGTCTCGCTGGTGAGGTGCAGCCTATTGCGCACTATACGGAGCGTGAGCTCGCGCCCCACTTTTGACGCTACATTTTTCCGCGCTTGCTCGCACAAGCAGGGATCGTCAGAAGAGTTGGCACAACCACACCTCGCAGGAGGCACACGTCTTCATCTATGCGGAATCTTTTTTAAGGTTTGCGGCTTGAGACGCCTCTACGCCCTGCAGAGGTTGTTGCGGAAGAAACAATGGCATTTGTAGAACTGGTGGATGCCATGTTGTACTCGTTAAGACGACCACTCCGCGCGAGACGACAAGGCTTTGCGCGAGACATGCTCGTTGCACCATTCCGCGCTTGGCTAGGACTACGCACGAGCGGAACGAAAGTCCCTGTCCACTTGCACGCTGATGTTTGAGCGTTTTGAGATTGCACATGCACAATAGCGCTCCCGCACACCTGCTAAGTGAAGTGGAGGCGCAGATACACTCCGCTAAAAATGTGTAGTGTCTTCGAGGTGTCTACCGCGTTGGAAAAAGAAGTGGCTAAATTCTGGTGCTTCAGAGAAATGAGTGTGTCTGTGTTCTTTGCGGTATTTTGTAAAAATGAAAGGTGCTGGAATGTGCGCGTAATAATTCGGTAGACGGTTAGTGCCCCTGGACGATGTAGGCCAAAAACATTGAAAATCATGAGTCTTTAGTGCGCTGCAAGCAGTTATCTCCTTTCACAAAAATTTTTTCATAAAAGCAATGGAATATAGGCATCAGATCTTCTCAGGAAAGTGACGCATACGACACGCGGCAGGATTTTTAGTACGTGCTACACTCTCAATGATAACGTTTTGAAGCAATCCAAAGTGTACATGGGAACGGCCCAACAGTGACGATGCTTGACGTTTCATATCTTCGATTTGTTCAGGTCCTGACCTGCCTCGCATGCTGCCCTTTCTACCACACTGAACCAAACTACCAGCCACACATTGTGCCCGTGCCAGTCAGCAACAGCACCCGGAAGTACCACTAGGCGGCTGCAAATGGCTTCATTGCTTTCTACAATGACACGTTCGTCTGGTACGGGAGGGCGGACACATCGCGGGAAACATCACCAACTTCGGAGCGTACAAATACCGTGGTCAACTGGCGGCACATCAGTGGGCATGGTAGCGGCCCAACATTGATGATGCTCGACGCTCAATATTTTCGAATTGTTCAGGTATGTAAACAGCACTCGTTATATGCTAAATGCTCAGGCAGTCGTTCGTTATTGCTGTTCCCATGTACACACATCCTTTGCGACATTTTCAATGAGTGCTTTGATGTACTGAGAATGCTTTTGTTGTGTTTTGGCGGCGTCGAGAGCAACCCTGGTCCCAACAAGTCTAATGGCGATAATCCTGTTGCTTGTACAGAAGGTTAATGGCAGAAAAAGATGCTTCAGTATTTACATAAGTTGAAAGAGCAGACAGGAACTTTAGCCTAGGGCCAAGCTTAAATAATAAAGTCCGTTAACGAAATGAGAACAACACAGCAATATCTTGAAGCGAAAATCGTAGCTATGAACGACAGGATATCTTCAGTTGAAACCACGTGTGATGATCTCGACGACGTAAAGCAGGATTTCTACGCTGCCAATCATACAATTCAAAACATTGCTCACGAAAACTGCGACATGCGTTCAAGGCTAGATGCACTTGAGGACAGAAGTCCTCGCGACGACCTGTTGTTTTTCGGCATCACTGATAGTGACGAAACGTGGCATTAAAGCGAGGAGGTCATTGACCTAATAAAAGAACATATTGACGTCAATATTACTCATGATGCGGTTGAGCGTGCTCATCGCCTCAGTGGTCGCTATGAAGAACATCGATGTAGGCCTGCGATTGTCTAATTGCGTACCTTTAGGTTCAAACAAATGGTGTTAACACAACGTTCAAAACTGAAAAGCAGCGATGTGTGTTTCAGAGCATTTTTCGCTTTCTACTTGCCACGCTCGAAAGAAACGAAGCCATGACGTTTTTGAAGTTGTTTGAAATCCTATTACGTCATACAAATGATATGCTTAAGTAGTTGGCTTTGTATTTTTTCCTGGTTTTCCATGGCTATTTTCCCTTATGTTTTCGTACTTGTGAAAGAACCAATTTGAGCTCTACGTTTTGTTATCTACATTTTTCATTCCTAGGTGTTTGTTGCTAATATTATGTCGGGCTTTTAATGGTTTGTTACTTTTTACTCTAATGTTTTTGAAGCCTGGCTTAAAGCTGTTTTTCCTGTTGTTCTTGTTTTAATACTGTTTTTCATAAAATCTTCTACATACAACTTGCTACTCGTAACCAAGATTCCTCACAAATTTTCCCTGCAAATGTTCGCCCCACTCCTAAATATTCACCCCACTCCCCTCCGCAATGCTTCGGCGATTGAAGATATTTTAAATAAAATAAAATAAAAGGGTCTGTTTGGAGGAGAGGTACAGAAGCTCGTGAAGAGCCGTTGAAGGATACCATCTGCTAGCCGAAACCTGTGCTGTTACCTCAAACTATGTCTCCGTGACACGTTAAAAATTAGATCACACTTAAGCTCCCCCTTCAGGGGATGTTGCGGTAGCGTTAATCCCCATATATACAAAATTTGTGATTGTCTGCTTTACATTCATTGATACCTTTGAGTCCTCATAGCACTCCTGAAGCGGTGGTGCAGCCGTTAAGCATGCTCCACTGCTCTGCGATGGCAGGTGTTCTCACCGGTATGCCTTGTGTGACCCAGGTCGCGGTTTCCGAGCAGCCCTTTACCTCCAATCGTTAATTTAACTGCCATCAGCCACCTGTCACGCGAGGCAGCTTGCTCGCAATACGGAGGGCAGGCTGTGATGACGACACAAGATCACGTGACCTAGGTGTCTCACCTGCCACCTAGGTTGCTTCTCTGGGGATGTTTTCTGATTTGTTCTTTCACGGCCAACGACGATTACGACGCCTGCTTTTCTGAGACACGGGCTCCTTAATACTATTGCATTAATAGGCAGACCAAAAGTGCGGCCGATGTTGGCGTTAGCTTCTGTCCTGTATGCACACACTTCCCCATGCACACTTGTAGATGTGTGCACTTCTCAACGCTCTCCACGGAGATACTTCTCCTCATTCCAGTCGAGCAGGCACCAGGCCACGCTTCCTTTCCTGGCAGCGAGCGCTGTCACGATTTCGTCTGTGACCAGACCCACCGGGCACAAGTACAGGACAGGACAGGAAGCCAACGGAGCCTTGGAATGAGTACACCGGCCGAAGAGGATTGCGACATTGTGGGCGCCGACGGCGTTCAAAGCAGTGCAGACAAAACTGCCGAATGTTTTCCCGGGACGTCTCCTCCCTTTGCATGCACAATGACATCTTGTTCAAAAAAGAACAAAAGCCACAGTGACCGTGCCTATACCCCCTTGTCATGCTTTTACACCTCCGTGCTGACATTCTTGCCTCTCACGACAAGCCCACCTCTGGTCACTTGGGATTTACACTCAGCCTCGCACTAGTGCGCCAGGCCTGTAAATGGCCAACACATGCTGCCACTATCCGCCGCTACGCCCGAGGTTGCCGTGAATGCCAGCGCCGCAAGTCACCTTTATCTGCTTTTCTGGGAACGCTACCGGTGAACACTGTCTCGATGCTTTGTTCCATGACAATATCAATTTCACCCCTGCGAAAGGGGAAAAACGCAACCGTGTTTATTTTAACATTTTGCTTGAAATAATTTTGTTTTAAGGTTACAGTCTTTTCTTAACATTCCTTTAGAGCAAAAAGCCACAAACCGCTCGGCTAAGTCGAGAGCTCTGGATTATTTCGAGCACCTGATGTTCTTTAACATGCACTGATATCGCACAGTACACAGGCATCTAGCATTTCGCGCGTCTCAACGCGGCCGCAGCTGTCGGAATCGAACCCGCGTCTTACGGGTCAGCAGCCGAGCGCCACAACCACTGAGTCACCGTGGCGGCTTGAGACCGTTTTGAATAGAATTCATAGCTCTAAATGTTTTCTTTCCCTTATTTCAAATTCGCAGCTTATGGTAGTGTGCGGCCTGCTTTGAATAGTGGGAGATATCGGCTAACTTGGAACGCGCAACTCTGAAGGCTATGAAAACGACCGACTAGAAGTTTCCTCTCCATCTACATTTCCATCCCTCCTCCTAATTCACCTACAGCGGCCGAATCCCATTCCTCCTTTGAAATGAAGGATTCAATCCTTCATTCAGTGATTTTAAATACGAAATGCCAACATCAGCGGAAGGCGACCGAAAGCGTCCTTGCTTGAATTTCATGAACACGGCAAGCACTCTCCACTTTCACAGACATGGGCGAGGCGGGGCGCTCAATGTCCTCGCAACAAGAGTTTTGCTAGCATTTTCTTAAACGGTGGAAATAGAGAAGATTGTGACTTTGTCTGTAACCACCAGAAGCCATTGGTGCATAACGCCTGTTGCCACTGTTCTTCAATGAGGTTTTGCCACATTCAGAATTCGAGGTCAATACAACTGCCAACTGCTTTAAGCTCTTTCAAAAGAGCAACCTTCCAGTGACCAGTTCAGAAGCAAACGAACAAGAAAGTGGGCTGCCAAAACTTTCTCACGCGCGTGCCTGACAACACTTCACTGCAGTCTTATCAGTGTTCGTTCGATCGGTCTAAGAAGTATTGCTCAGAAATTCATTTGCGGTCATGGGCAGCTACCTTTTCCAACAGCATTACTAGTCGACAGGAGCACTTGATTTACAAGTTTGTTTATTTTACTGGAAGGCGAAGGTCATGGTGATAAAATGGCGCAAGCATCGTTTTGCCATCCACTTCTCTTTTTTTCTTCATGAAGCCAGCAAGAAAGGAGCCCTGGAAGTTTAGGCATCGTCGCCAGTCCGCTTTTGTTGGGCTTCCAAACAGAAGCAAGCCCCTCTCAGGCAGAGAGCCAACACCTCATCCGCACTCCGCGGATGGGGTGTTGTTTCCCTTTGGCGCATATTGGCGGCTAGCCGATCACAGTTATTGCCTCCCAGAACAAATGCTTAGCGTCGCATATCTCCACCCAATGTCTCCGAAGATGTTTGCTTAACGGAAAATGCCTTTTGTTTCATAATTTTGCATTGCCTTCTGAACAATAAACTCAGTGAAAAAACAGCTCATTGCTAAATACTTTTGATTTTGCCTTTAAATCAAACTTCTATCGAAGTTCTAATTATTCACAAAGATTACCAATTCAGGTTTCCACGAACTTTTTTATAGCTCTTGCGGGAAGTATTGTCAAGCTGACCCTCGAGTGTGACAATCTTCTTAATGGTTAGAAAAAAGAAACAGAAAAATATGCGGCCGTCTCTGCTTGCAGTGAACGTTAACCAGTGATAAACTACAGGAGTTTGGTGGGAAGACTGGAGAGATTTCGAGAGAGTTTCAAACGAGCTGCTGTCTTTACCTGTACCACACTCTGGGTCTAACAAGGATTACACATTAACAGAAGAATTGTGAGGAATGCTGTTGGCCTGAATTGCAAGTACTCGTCATTTCTGAGGGTGCATAAACTACATACTTAAAATAGGACAAGGCAAATAAAGATGAGTGCAGTTGGGGATAAGAGCTAATGGCGAATACCTTAAGAATCGGTGATTCGCTGCTGATATCGCCTTGCTTAGCCACTCAGGAGATAAACTGCAAATCATGGCCCAAGGGTTAGAAGGGATGAGCTGAACGATGGGTCTAAAATAACGTTCAGAAAACCAAAGTAACGTTCAACAGTCTAGCAAGAACAGTAGTTCATAGTTGGCAGCGAAGTGCTAGAAGAGGTAAAGGAATACGTCTGCTTAGGGCAGGTAGTGACAGCTGATCCGGATCATGAGAGGGAAATAACCAGAAGGATAAGAATGTGGTGGTGCGCATATGACGGGTTCTCTCAGATCATGAATAGCAGGTTGCCAACATCGCTCAAGAAAAAGTGTGCAAAAGCTGCACCTTTCCGGTACTCACCGACCGGGCAGAAACGTGGAAGCTAACGAAAAGCGTTCAGCTTAAGTTAAGGACAACGCAGCGAGCCATGGAAACAAAAATGATAGGTATAGCATTAAGAGACTTAAAGCGGGCGGCGTGGGTGAGGAAACACACGCGGGTTAATGACATGCTAGTCCATATGAAGAAGAAGAAATTGACTTGGGCGAGAAATATAATGCGATGGCAAGATAACCGCTGGTCCTCAAGGGTAACCGAGTGGATTCCAAGAGGAGGCAAGCGTAGCAGGGGGCGGCAGAAGGTTATTTGCGTGGATGAGATTAGAAAGTTAGCAGGCATAGGGTGGGCGCAGCTGGCAAAGGACAGGGTTAATTGGAGAGACATGGGAGAAGCTTTTGCCCAGCAGTGGGTGTAGTTAGGCTGCTGCTGCTGCTGTTGCTGCTGATGGTGATGCTTAGGAGTACCTTTCGCGCATTTTATTTACGAAAGCCGCCGGAGAAGTTTGAGAGTAGGCGATATACCAATGACTGAAAGGTTTCCAGGTCGGCGTCTACAAAGGCATGCACACAGCTTCTTGAAGTGCAAAAGATCTAAATTTTGTGAATCATCGCGAAAACTAAAGGATAGCCCTTTAAAGAAAACTGGAGTGCCAGATTTACATCGGTGAGTAGGTGATATACGAATGACTCAAATGTTGCGAGGTCGGCGTCTACAAAGGCATGTACGCAGATTCTTTGAGCGCAAAAGAGATCTAAACTTTGTAAATCACCGGGAAAATGAAAAGGTAGCCATTGAAAAAAAACTGTAATGCCAGATCCACATCGCTTTACTTGAAAATACAGTGCAGGTTTCTAGCAAAAAAGGTGGAAGAGAGGTGTGACGAATTTAAGGGACACCATGACGCAATTCTTAAAGGCGAGACTGCTGAAACTCTAGCAATTAAAGCCAAAACGTTTCACTCTAATTTCGATAGCGTATTGCTCTCAAGAACCATAAACTGGATGGTTTAATTGTATTAAAACATGAATAAATTAAATCAGGAAAGTGTATACATATATAGTGGTGCAGTATCTATACTCCCCTGTTGGTCATCCTCCGTAGCCCTGTTTAAACTAATCGAATATTTCATGAAACACCCAGAAGACGCAAACATGAAAAACAGCGGGGGACACTACAGCGCTTTACTCGTAAACTGTGCAGACTAAACTGCGGCTGTAGGACGTAAAAATCTGTGACGGTTAATTCGCGCCACCGGAATTGATAGCCTACTCTCGTGCAACATTACCAAAGCAGCACTGAGAGAATTCTCGCCAGCATATGCAATAAGTTCTACTTCTATAATTTCTGTGGTGAATATACGTATGCTAAAGCCAAGATTTAGCATATTAAGCATAGAACGAAGCCGCATCATGGCTATGGAGAAAAGCCAGCCTCGAGGTTGTTGATGCAAGCATTATAGTGTGTAATAATCCCGGAACCCACGAAATATTTCACAGTTGTGGTGAAACGCCATAACACTAATGAGTTATTTATTTCACTGCAGTTTTAGAAAGCAAAAGCTTGCCAACATTTCTGGAGCACTCCTACAACTGTCAGTTGTCACCGCGCGCCTGAGGCCTCTGGACATTGAACCGTAGGTACTTTACCAGTTAATTGTTTTACATAGTCACGCTTACTACGCCAAGAAAATATAATGAAGACATGTAGAAGAAACACCTGCTTATACATTCCTCTTATATAAAGCCCCACCAAGGGCCCTTGAGCTTAAAAAATGATAACGACTTTTCAAAAAACGGCATTTCTTTTCCGAAAGTGAGCCCCAAAGCGAGAAACCTACAGGCGGGATTTTCGCGTGTATACTGTTCATGTACTACAATGAAACTCCACGTAATGCCATTTATTACGTCGCGTTGCCACTGCAAGCTGTACTTGCCGTTCAGTCACACCGCAAAACTTTCATTCTACATTTATTGCCTTAATGATTGCCGATGGGGATTAAATAGGGCGCATAGAGGTGGTTTCGTGGCTATAGCAATCCATTTCTGAGCTTAAGGACCCGAAGATGAATCCCAACTTGGCAGTCGTATTTTAATGAGGAAAGATTCAAGCACTCCCTTTCACTGTTTGTTTTGAATGCCTGTTCAACAATACAGGGTGGTCGAAATTTATCCGTAGCTTTGCAGTACGACGGCTCTCCTAGCTGTATATGAAGCATTGGGACGTTGATTCCAAACATCACACTGTACCATACCACACCATATACCATACCATGCCCTACCATGCAACGCAACACTATACAATAAAATACAATAACATATCATACCGTACCAGATCATGTTATTCCATACTATACCTTAGCACACCAGAGCATATTATATACCACATAGTACCCCGTAGATATAACGTATATACCGCAGATACGAAAGATACCTTTGGTAGGACAAAATCAAGAGAAAAGCCTGGCGATAATTGCGTAAGATATTCGTGTTGTTTCTATATGTCGGTTGTTAATCGCGTCCAGCATGCGATATTAACAACTGCTGAAAGCGCGGTTCTAAATTGTAAGTGCACCAGGGAAAACATGCGGGCTGTACACTTTAGAAACAAGCTTTAATATGGTGCAAAAAATGCAACAAAGCGCGTCGACGGAAGCAGCCTATCTTCTTTTTTTTTCCCTTATTCCATCCAGAACAACGACAGTCCAGCAGCGAAATCAAAATTTTCTCATCAAAACATCTTCATACAGACGAGTGGTGTATTCTACTAAAATGTGTGACTAACATAACAGCTCGAATTAAAGTTCTTCAAGGGCTTTAGTCGTGCAGTCTGCAAAAAATGCGCCGCAATAAAGACGTAAGGGATGTAAATCTAGCACGGAGCCTGTTCGTGAACGTGAACTTTTTGTTAAATTCTAAAGCTCCACATGGCAAATATCCTGCCCTCGATCAGGTAGCTATAAATGTTTTGACTCAATGTCATTAATTAATCAGTTTAAGTGGACACGGGAAAGTGCCCAATTAATTTACACAGCGAAAACTGTAATTAGAGAATGCACCGGATCTAGAACGACCGGATCTAGAATTGAATTCGGTGCAACGTCTGAGCCTGAGCAGAAACACCAGAGCACCTGCACACGGTATAATGAAAAGGCAAGCTGATAAACAAGATTTGCGGCGGGTATCCTCCACCGACACGATTGCCCATGAAATGAAAGGTTATCTTATGTGCCCATGAAAACGTGTGCGCTTTATTGCTTTGTTTATTCATTGGTTCCTTGAATTTGTGCTTGTTAAGATTGGAGTGAAAGTATAAGGACCACCTATTGACTGGAATCTTCCAGTCCTCAATTGTAAAAAAAAAAAAATTGAAGTAGGAAATAAGCCAGTTCCATGCATACCCTGTCTCCTTACATGTTTTGATCCGACTGAAAGTAAAGTAATATTTTTCATTTCTATTCTTTCACAACTCTCGTACCTAGCTAGTACTTGTAGGTACACCTTCCGTACTTCTTACAAAAATGACGTATAAACATGGTAGGCAAAGCTGTATAAATAAGAAGACGGGAGCGTCGTGAGTTCAGGCACATTTAGCCCTTCTGCAACTTGGGGTTCATAGTTCAAGGATACATTTATGCTCAACTGCGAAGACACACTAACCCCAGCGAAGGGATTAATGTAGATCGTACATGGGAGAGGGCGAAGCACTACTCCGCGAACGTAAGCGAGAGTGTTGTGGTTGTGTCCAGTCTTCATTTGGCGCTGCTTGTTTCTTGCCAATCTATGCATGCACATGAGGTTGCTTGTTCAATGTCATTGCTCAACTTTGTGCTCTCAGCTGACACCGTGTCTCAGACTGAGTATTTGTGTTATTCGTGTAAAGGACACTCGTTGTAGCTGTTATTGGTGTCTGAGCCTGATTACACAAAATGTATAACTTTTTGTTCATCCAAACTGAACGCCACAACACACCAAATTACAACTTTTCTTCTTGACTGCATGTTTGTAACTGGTTTAAATACTTTTGCCAACCTTGTACAGTAGACATCGTTTCAGTCTCGAACCAACATTACTCATCTTGTTTTTGACTATCGTGCAACAGTTTTAGATATTAGGAAAATAGATTCTGACTGTCATCTCGGAAGCGGTATTCCACCTGGCCAGTCACGTGTTGAGTGCTGGCGCTGCTTTTATTTGGAACTCTAAGTTCACGTGAAGTCTTTTGAAGCGCGGCTTTTTACTTCTGATAACGAGTGCGGCCTTTGTATCACATAGATATACGGATAGCTTGAAAGATAGAATCGTGACCAGGTTTTGCTCTGTATTCTTATTTCAAATAATATATTACCCATCAGTCTTCCTGAGAATTCGTTTTCTTGCTTAAATTTGTAAGCTAGTCGTTTTATAGTCCCGGCTTGACTGTCTGCTCTTGTAAGCCTCATTCTTTGAAGTGCAGTCGACACACTGACGGCATACCTGAATGCTGTCGGAAGCTCAACATCCGTCAGATGCCGGAAGGAAGCCGACTGCCGGACGTCCTTTCTACCCTCCCTACTTCCTTCTCTTTTGACCTCGCTGATTTCGGCCTCTTGCTCCTCTTTGGTCCCTCGCCGAGAAGGCGTTCTTCCGGAGATCTGGTGAGGACAGAGCAATTGGGAGCGCCTGGAGAAAAACAAAACATAATAAAAAACTGGCTGCGCGAAAGGTTTGCTTTGTCAAACTTTTTTTGGCATCATTCCTTGTATGTTCACGTGTACTTCCGTTTGGTTTTTGTGCACCTTGCCTAATATAAGACTGAGAGCAGTGGGCGGGGCAGCAATCTATTTTTTGTTTTCTCCCTCCCCAATTGTATTTTTAGCCCAGTTACTTTGTGTTTCACTTTAGAATGTATTTTATTTAACAACTTTTTTCAAAATTTGTTGTATGATGTGGTGTCATGCAGTTTTAATTGCGCTCAAGAAGTGCATGTAAAGGTTACACATACACTTTGTGAAGAAGAAAACACCGCATTCCACCTTTGATTCAGCATTTCTCGCCCTATCCTCTCTTTTGTTATTATGCAGAATGAAATATAGGGCTTCGCAATAAATTTTCATACCGCAGGAATGTCTCTGGTCACTCAACCTTTGCAAGGAATAGAAATAATGCACCTAAGAATACGTAATCACTGCCCTTGTAGACGTTACTTTGACTGCAGCATAATTAAGCAGTCTGTAACGGTCCAGTAATAAACTTTCATGGCTTTGAGTTGGTAAGTAAGACGTGGTGGTGGCGACCTCATTATTCAGCGCACTTCAGTTTGTGAAGGACAGGAGGTCGCATGCCCCCGCAGAGCAACGTATGCCGCGGTTTATTTTTCACTTTACCCCATGTTGACGATAACGCCTTGTCCGCACTTTCTGTTACAATGAGAAGACATGGCTGCCGAGTAATGCAAGCCGCGTTTCGAGGGTGGAATGGCAGGAAAACAGACGTACAATTGTTCGCCAAATTATGCGTATTATGCTTAGGTTTGTGCATAATTTTGCTTGAATATTGCGCGAATGAATTAAGTACGAGAGCGCCAACTATACCAATCAAGTTAAATCACCCAAGTGCAGGAGATTTGAATCGATGGAGCAACCAAGCGCCTCTGCAAGTATCACGTTACGATCAACACGTATGAATTTTTTAGTTGGGCTGCCAACACTGCAGAGAGCTCTACTGACAAACTCGCCCACATTTGCTGGTTTCAGAGCTCCTGCCCAGTAACAATCTCCTAATGCGCTTTTCCAGTGTGAACTAACCTGACGCTGCAAACGCAGTCGGCTCATTCTTACGAACGAGTCTGCGGGAGTCGCGTGTAAAGTCTCGCTAATGTTGGAAAAAGAATTTTGAAGGCGATATTGCGGCACCTATTTTTTCTTTGCACCATAGCTTATATTTTGTGCTGGGAGTGAGAACTGCTATCTTATTTGGACATCTCGCATTTGTTGCCGCCCAATGAAAGCTTATATTTGACTCTGGGTGAGGGGGTGTTTTAGGGCCCGTGTTTCTAGCCTGACTTCGTGCGCTGAAAAAAAAAGGATGGAAATTGTGGCTTCTAGGAAACCAACCAGCCAGTTAGCCATCGCAGTGCATTGAGAAATACATTTTTCGAAGGAACGAAACAAAACGGAGGGTAGCGCTGTAAGTACATACAATGCTGCGTTGCTCAAAACATGACAGTGCGGTAGCTCAGTTGTTAAAGTACTTGGCTGCTGAACCGAAAGACGCGGGTTGGGTAAAAGCAGCGGCGGTCGCAATTCGATAGGAAGAAGAAGACGGCGATTAGTGGGCCGGCTGTCTGACACCGGTCCGTAATTTTCGGCTTTATTTTCTCACTTAAGAGGTTTTCCAGTCTTTTTGGCGTGTGTCCTCGACGTGCGACGACCTGGGGGTCCCTGGCCGCCGGCAAAAGCACGTCAAGCGACCTCTTCGGCGCTGTGCGTCGTATCAACGCCGACACGGAACATCACCGCCAGCTGAACTTCATGCTGCACTGATGGCAGCAGCGCCAGCGGCGGGTCCAGCGGCCCCTGTAGTAGCGGCTACAGACCAGGCCCCGCCAAACAAGAGACTGCGCGACGACCAAGCCAGCAACGAGCCTCTGACCGACCATCCAGAGGACATGGACCAAGCATCATTTACAGTTGTATCATACAAGAAAAAGAGAGCTAATGGTGTTCCTGTAGTTTTCAGGCCCACAGAGGAAGGAGGAAGCCCATGGAAAGCCAACCCCAACATTGTGGCTTCGGCGGTTGTAGCATCGGCTCAAGAAAAAGTCCTCTGCC
The DNA here is from genome assembly GCF_052857255.1 of Amblyomma americanum. NCBI lineage: Eukaryota > Metazoa > Arthropoda > Arachnida > Ixodida > Ixodidae > Amblyomma > Amblyomma americanum. Next base: position 156,725,664 of record NC_135498.1, read on the forward strand.
ATCGCATTCACAAGGATGGGAGCCTGATGGTTACAGTATCGACGCTTCCCGCCGCCAACCGTCTGCTCACGGTAACTAAGCTGGCTGGAGTGGCTGTAGAGGCCAGAGTCCCATACTCTTACATGGCAAGCTATGACAAAATACAAGATGTACCTGTCACCTACACAGACGAAGATCTGCAGGAATATCTACGCGACCAAGGTGTCCTCTCCGCAAGGAGGCTAATCGCCTACACTCCTGAGGATGGTGGAAAGATAAAAGCGGTACGCCGTCGCACAGTTATATTGGAATTCGCAAAAGATGCGCCGCTACCAAAACGAGTAACGCTGGGGTTCTGTAGTTACCCTGTAACTGAATACGTCGGAGCAGCAACTCAGTGCTATAGATGTCAGAGGCATGGCCACATATCAAGACACTGTAACGGCCCCGTGCGCTGCAAAGTGTGTGCTGGCCCCCACTCGCACAAAGAATGCACTTCGAGAGCGCAACCTAAATGCGCTAACTGCGGTGGCCCACACCCTGCTTCCAATGGAGGGTGTTATAAAAAGAAAGCAGCCACAGTTGCTCGCACGGCAGAGCAAACATAAGGGAAACCCCCTAAGCGCCATGAACCACCACCTTACCCCGACGTGGTTTTCACGACTACGGCAGCTCTTTCCGAGAATCAGTCAACACAGCGTGGCAGAGCAGCTGACAAGACCAACGCAGATGCGGTAAAAAAGAAGCGTGGGAAGTCCGTTGGTTCTTCTCCTTCATCAAAGCTACTGCAACGCACTACACAAGACCCGACAAACCGCGTCGCTTGCTCTGACCCTAGGGCGCCACAACATGACAAGAAGATCAGCGGCAGGCAGCAAACCGGAAGCTCTGAACAAGATGTCACATGCCTACAGCTTCCGATGCGGTTTGCAGCCATCAAGGCTCTTATTCGTGCAAACCCCTCGTCAGGAAGACTCCCAGACGTAGAAGCTGTCCTTGCAATGGAGCCGTTGGTGTCGGTCTCCTACGCTCCGCAGGGGCGTAATACCACACTTCAGTAATCATGGCTTCCACAGCGAGAACTTCACCGCAGCTGACAATCCACAACATCTTTCGTACATGCACCATTTTCCAGTGGAACGCTCGCGGGCTACGCTCTAAACTCTCAGATTTCCGACAGCTCGTGCGAGCGTACCGCTTCCCCTTCATAGTCATCTGTGAATCACGCGTCGAGGAAACTTTCCGACTCAATGGATACTATTTCCATCATTCACAACGACCAGATAACGTCAGCAGATTGCTGATAGGCTTTCGCAAGGATATCCCGGCCTCACCGGTTGATGTCCCGCCTCACAGCGACAATGAATACGTATGCGCTGTCACAGTTATTGCCGGAAAACAGTACACTCTGATTGGAGTATATCTTGAGCCAGGCACGCCATTTGATGCTTTGAGACTTGAAGATTTTATAGCAAGGACGCCCTCTCCGCATATTATTTGCGGAGACTTCAATGCTCATAATGAAATTTGGGGCAGCTCACATACATGTGCCCGAGGTGCCAAGCTTGCAAAACTTCTCTCCAAGCAGTCAGTTCAGCCATTAAATGACGGCAGCATCACCTACCTCCGAGGCCCGACGACTACCAGCAGCATCGACGTGACATTTGTCACAAGTTCATTCGCCCACAACTTTGGCTGGTGCACTGATTTGGAGACACGTGGAAGCGACCATTACCCAATCCTCATATCGGCTTTCCATGCGCAGAGGAACCCAAAGAAATTCCTTATAAAATCTACAGACTGGGACGCATACAAGGACGCTGTAAGCAGAGGAGTTACTGCGGCAACTCGCAATGAGGAGTTAGCATCGACAATTGCGTATTGCCTGAGGGCGAGTACACAACTTACAGCTAAAAATGATAACCTACCTTCAAATGATGACACATTCCAAAGGCTTTGCGCTATACGCAGGCGAGCTGAAAGGAAAGCTCTGCGCACAAAAAGCCTCGATGACCTACGTGCATGCCGCCGGGCACAACGTCACATTCGACGCTACATGGATAAACTCAGTGGGCAAAAGTGGCGTGACTTTTGTTCTACGCTGGATGTGCGCAAACCAGTAACCAATATTTGGCGGATAGTTAGAGGTATGCGCACGCCACTTCAACAACTCCACCCCTTCGCTGCTCTCTCCCTTCACGAACAAAAATCTATAAAAGAAGTCTCAGAAGAATACTGCAAGCTGCTGTCGGCAGGGTCAGGGCATTCGACACTCTCCGCAGATGGTCAAACAGGCATCCCAAAGGCGGCAGTGCCAGCGTTAGACCTGCCTTTCACAATGGAAGAACTATCCACAGCTACCGCGGAGACAAACAGGCACACGTCTCCGGGTCATGATGAGGTGACCTATGACGCCATTGCAAAGCTACCCCACACCTCCCGTCTTCGACTCCTGGAGTATTACAATTCTTCCTGGATGGCTGGTGAGGTCCCCACGGAATGGAAGCTGGCGAAAATCGTGCCCGTTTTCAAACCCTGTAAGCAGCGAACAAGCTACGCATCATTCCGGCCCATTGCCCTACTGAGCTACGTAGGTAAGCTCATGGAGCGCATGATCTGCAAGCGCATAACTTGGTTCCTAGAAAGCCGAAATGAGTTCCCCCAAGAAATGAACGGGTTCCGTCAAAACAGGTCTGCGACTGACAATATCATCGCCCTCGTCTCATCAATTGAGGAGTACCTTGAGGAGCATGCAGCATCAATTGAGGAGCACGCAGTGGAGAGGGGCGTACCACAGGGAGCGGTGCTCAGCCCTCTCCTGTTCAATATTGTCCTTATTCACATAAGAAGACACCTTCCGCGAGGGGTCCGCATAACAATTTATGCTGATGATATCTGCATCTGGACCGCGTCACGTTCGCGCTATATTACCCAGCAACGTCTTCAGAGAGCACTATTGCACATTTCGCTGTACCTGGCTTCCGGAGGTCTTCGTCTCTCGCCAGAAAAGAGTGTTGCAATGGCGTTTACAAGAAAAACGATGACCCGATATCCGCTGCTCCTAGGCGGACGATCGCTGCCATATGTACGATCTCAGCGATTCCTGGGTGTTGTAATTGACTATAATCTGTCATGGTCACCTCAGATCAAAAAACTCCGTGCGAGGATTACTGCAGCATCGCAAGTGTTCAGGCTCATGGCGGGAACAAGGTGGGGTAGCAACTGCCGATCAATGCTTCTGCTTGAAAAAGCCTACGTTGAAGGAACCTTGCGCTACTGTCTACCAGTGCTTCAAAGATTATCGACATCAAGCAATAAGACTCTCAATCCCGCACGGAACAACTGCCTGTGAATATGTCTTGGCCTCCCAAAGGGTTCCTCTGCATCAGGAACAGTAGCGGAGGCAGGATGTCTTCAACTAGAGGTAATTGCCGCCCAGGAAACTATGCGTACCCATCTCCGCCATGTCCTGCAAGGGAAGAAGCACTTCCTACACCGTGTCCACCTAACTCACAGCAACTCTAGCTTTGGCCAGGCAGTGGAGCTCCTGCCCCTTCCTACTATTAATCAGCCTCAGAAACTACTACCTCTGGCCTTTCCTCCATGGACACTCTTTCCTCTAAAGGCGAAGAAGTCTGTTCCAGGTGTGAATGCAAAGAGCCGCATGCCACAGGCAGCACTTCTGCAAGCTACTCTCGCCTACTTAATCGAAGAATATACGCAGCACACCCATATCTTCACCGATGGTTCAACTACTAAAGAAACTTCTTCTTGTGGCCTTTATGTGCCCTCAACAGGCCATGTCCTTTCTTACCGGCTGCAGCGGAGGACCTCCTCTACAACAGCTGAGCTTCACGGCATTAAGGAAGCTGTTTCTTACATCCTGCGCCGAACCGCCGACCGTTGGGTTATCTTCACCGATTCAAAAGCATCTCTGCAGATCCTGGCCAACCTGCTGAAGAAAACGAATCACCAGCCAGTTTCCCTGGACATTGGGTATATCCATCATTTAGCTATTGCCGAAGGCCACTGCATAACATTTCAATGGGTACCTGCTCACTGTGGCATTATGGCTAATGAAAAAGCAGATGAAGCTTCCAGTAAGGTCCATCAACATCAGAGATACATTCGAAGTTTTCTCACGAAATCTGATGCGTCCCAAATGGCTAAAAGTTTTGCGTACGAAGAAACGTATCGGCTTTGGAGTTTGCCGACACATCAGTACCAATTTCTTCACTCAATCGACCCACATCTTAGATCAAGACTCTCACCCAGAATTCCTCGACAACTCGAAACACTTTATCACCGACTTCGTCTGAATGCTGCATATACAAATGGCCTGTGATACCGTTTTGGACAAATGAACAGTCCGCATTGTGACAACTGTGCTTCGATAGAAACTGTGGAACATATCCTGCTTGAGTGCCCTGCGTATGCTAACGAGCGTGCGTACTATGAACATTGCATGCAGAAGCTCTGCCCAGTGCCCCTAACAATGGACAAAGTTTTAGGCCCCTTAGCCTGCTTCAGGCAACAGAGACTTGCAATGAACTTTCTTTTTACATATTTAAAAGACATTGGACATCTCGATAAGCTCTAAATTCACTTGCAGGTTACCTTCATCCATTCTTCTTGCAGTGAACTTCGTCAGCCCATTCGTCGGACTATGCACTCCATCATTCCATAGGTTACATCAATACTCGCCACTGCATCCTTAGTACCCATTTCATGGCTGCATTTTATCTTCACTTCTTTTTTTTTCCACCTCTTCCACGCTGCTCTCCTTCGATCTTTGTCTCCCAAATTCCCCTCCCTACGCAGTATAGCATGCCAGCGATATTGAAACGCCGGCTAAATTCTCTGTTTCTTCATTAAAGAGTCTCCCTCTCTCTCGCAATTCGATAGAGGCAAGTGTACTTTGCGATGTCAGTGCCCGCTAAAGAACCCCAGGTGGTAGAAATTTCCGGAGCCTTTCACTACGACGTTCCTCTTAGGCTGAGTCGCTCTGGGGCGTTTGTCACCTTTTCGCACCATTTGGCGTGCATTTCCAGACGCGAGAGTGGGAGGGGGTAGCGGTCTCGGGCACAAAGAACATTCCCTCGACTCAGTGTGGCCACCTCAGCCGGATACCAGCTACCAAGTGAGAAGGGGGTGGCTGTTTGGTGCCCAGCCTTTACCCGTCGCAAGCCAGAGAATGGGTCGGTACCAAAGGTTCATAAGCGAAACAAAGTTCATACAGCAATCTTTGCATAGGATGTCACAGTCACTCGTACGACCACGTACAAAGTCATTTACAGTGCATTGCAACTCATGCAAAGCAACACTCGAGAGAAAGTTTAATTCAAGAAAAGCTTTGCACCGAAACTTCACTAACGCAAGGGAGACACAAGCAAACAAAAGACAATTTGTTCTCCGTGCACTGCGACACTCCGACAACCTGAGTCACACGACGGAGACGTCTCCCAGGCTGGCGCACGTTGCTTCGTTGGTGTGTTGCTGGGCGAGTGGTGTCCCGGGAGTCGAGCGCGCGCGCTTCTCTGAAGCTTGAACGACGGCTCGGGCTGACATACAGCGGTCAAAGCCCTTCATTTATAGGCGCGCTCAGCCTCTGTTCTTGGCGCCAAGTTAGACGCGCACATACACACAGTATCAGCTGCACAATTTCCTTTTCCTCGTGCCGGGCTCGTGACCCCATTGGTGAAGCGCCAAAACCGGTTTCCAGAACGTTTCAGATCCTTCTGGCGTTGCGCCGTCGTCGACGCTAGGAAAAAAGGGGAGAGGGCATCACTTAGCGTGGTCAAGGCTACGCCCTCTTCGTCGGCATTGAGTAGAAATTACTCAGACATTCTCGAAAAATCGACGGCGCGCGCGGCCATGTTTCCTATGGCGCCGCTGACCAAAGTGGAAAGGGCAGCAGCATAGACAAGGTTCCGCGCTCTGCGGGGTCTCTTTTTCACTGTTGCAATTTTCTTTAGGGTGCGCACGGGCGCGATTCCTTTGATACCACGCCTTTTTTTCGAATATGCGCCGAACTTCGTGACAGCGTTTAGCCACCATAAACCAAACTAAAAATGACAAATCTGCAAAACGAAAAAGTAGCCCACCTACTGCACAGATAATGTTGCTCAAAATAATTTGGTCGAAGCGTTGGGACTAGTATGGGCATATTGGCCGGTAATTTTATATGCGCACTCCAAGTTAGTAGTCAAAAGCAGAGGGGCACCAAATATGATTATGTGTTGACAATTTGACAGCATTTGAAGCTGTTGATACCTTCGCCGGAAGTGACTTGTGGGGCTTGTACGATCCTAATTAGTTGACCCGAGGTCTTTCCGTAGGTCCACTGGCACCTCCCACGGCTGGCAGGTGGCGACTTCACGCACGTGATTCTGGCCAGGTGACGCCAGTTCCCTAAAGGAAATGAACATTATCCAGTCCGATTACCGCACGTCCCTACAGCCAATGGGATTTATTCAATCTGGTGACCTCAGTAATGGCCTCATTGTCCGGCAGCCAGTCAGGATTTATCTTGACGACGCCGGAGGCAGCCGAGATTTTGCTGTTGTTGGTGTTCTATGCTATCGCATGAAATCATAGCGAACGCATGCTTTTCAAAGTAGGTGGTAACTTTGGGAATGCTCCTCCTTCTTTGAACTGTGAGGCAGGTTCGTAGAAGATACATTAACTCAAATCCAAGACAGGTTGGGCCATGGTCATAGCACCGAAGCTGCTAGCTCAGCGGTAGCAGGAAAAAGAAGAAACATTTGTTTTATCAAGTTCTTCGTAACATCAGAGCGACTACATCATGTGTAAAATCATTTATCCTTCGTCGTACCTATGCGCTATATAATTGCGACATTTACCACGTAAACGATTTCGTCACATGGTTCTGCCAAAGAAGCCCAGAGCTTGAGACGTGATGCTTGGTCAAGACAGTTCGAGAGGTGATAGCATCCCGAACGCTTTTCATTAAAATGGATAAGGGTGAATGCTGTTTTCCACCAGCTTCTAAACAAACATGACTGATAACTTTCCATATAACGCGCGTATGTCGCCTGAGGTAGCGCTGAACGGCCTAGATTCCGCATGATCATTTGCGTTGCATCTAGGTCAGTCGTGCGAAGGTACAGCCGTCCAAATTTTTTACTGGTGTGATTTTTGTTTCCATAATTGCACCTTAAATTAATTAGGGCTTCTCTCGATTAAACCGCTGGCATATTCATGCTGTAATTTGACGCGTGAGGTGGCATGTGGTGGTTATTTTTTTCATATTACGCTTAAGTAGACTAAGTGCCTAATTGACTCAAAATTATTAGTAATCTTCATCGTCTGCAGCTACTAAGAGCCAAAACAAGGTAGATATGTAGCAGTGTTTCTGGTGCCGCATTCGCGTTTACTACGGATAAGCGACTCGTCTAGCATGGGAGGAGAGGTGTTTTGCCCAGAAGAAGAATCGAGGTGAACTAGAACTACTGCTGCATGTGCCGCTTGTTTTGGCTCTTCGTAGCTGCAGGCGATGCGGATTTCCAATACTTTTGATCCAACCAGGCAAGCACTCCACTCAAGCATAATATGGAAAAAAATGGGCCACCATATTCTGCAACACAGGTCAAATTACAGCATGAGTATGAGAGCGGTTTAGCCGAGAGAAGCCTTTTAAAAGGTGCAATTAGCAATGAAAAAATCCCGCCAGTTGAAGATTTGGCTGTGTGTATAACCGCTCGTGATTTGAAGGTGATCACGTTCGTATTTGCGTACTCCGAATAATGCCCTCTAGCGCTATTGATTTGTGCAATACAAGTGAACGAACGAGAAGACCTAAGCTAGCGGTTGGGCTCCTCGGGTTGTCATCTCTTTAGGAGTAATAACAGAGCATTATAGTCGGAAATGCTAACTGATCGCCATGAGGCTGGAACAAAAGTTGCCGCTCTCAATGTAAGATTCCTTTTATACTACAAAACATATCCGCTTCCGCTCCTTGGTTGCGATGTAAGCGTTTTTGTTCGTTTCTAAGCGCAAAGACCAAATAATTTGGCCCTATATAAGGTGAATCCCAAGTAATGAGTCGCTGTGCCGGATGCTATAATAAAAACTTCGCTTAAATGCAAGGCGGAAAATTTCGAACGAATACGACCAATCTAAAGCGGCATCGAGCAGACTACGAAAAGAAAACAAAAAGAAGCATAAGACTTAAGCAAATTTTCGCAACCCATTAGCATGCTTAATAAAAGGCTTATATTGTGTACCACACTCGCCACATTGGCCATGAGCAGTTTTGTTGTGATCCTAGTAATAGAACGGTCACAACATTGCAGTATTATTCGTGAAAGCGTGAAACAGTCTGGTAAAGGCCAGTGTACGTTGGTCATAGTTATAGAAAGATAACCGACTATACAGCCATATGCGGCACCTGTCGGCCTTGCACTGCATGTCTAGTCGAACTTCTTGAGAGCGTTGTAGTTAGACGACAAAACAAGCTCTTCTACATACAATGATACTCCACAGCATAGCCTTCAGTCAGCATCCTTGTGACATTTCTGCTTTGAGTGAACTTTAACCGCGTCATCAACATTGCCTCCATCGTTGCACAGCTGCAGGCAAAGGGCGCTAACGGAAGTATGGATTCTCATGTACTACAGTGCTCGGCTTCAATGCACTAGTGGCCAGAAAAGTATATACAACTCCCGAGCTGCCGCGCGGCATCACCTGTCGGCGCGGTGGCTCCTGTTGTGAAGACGCTCCTCGTATGCGTGTTCATCTTGTGCTCTTAGTTTCTTATGCTGTTGCCTATGACCTACATTGTTAACGTATGCAGTGAGGACAATGAGGGATATCGGCAGCGACCCGGGCATGCTTTCTGGCCAGCGGTCACGGTGAGAACCGGAGGCTACAAGATCTGCAACGAGCATTGCTTTCTTTCCTAATAATTTGTCGACATATACCGCGGCAATAACTGTTGTGCTTCTGCGGCAGGTAACTATAAAATTTCATTTATTCGCGAAGTCTTACACACCTCGTGCTGTGAAGCTTCTGTTTGTAGAGTGCCGTAAATTTATATGCAGGATTGTACCATAACGTCCATCAGAGCAATATTTTCAAAACTTGACGGAGCATGAGGCGCATTAGCCTCTGCTGGGAAAAAGAGAGCAGGTACTGTTGCCGAAAGTGACGGAAAAATTACACAAATACACTTCCCTTAATAGCAAGTTATGAAGTGTCAATTCTTATTAGCAACATTAGCAATGTGAAATTGCTCCTGTCATAGATTTTTGCCTTCATGTTCGCGACTGGCCTTCCAGAGGTCATCATCTTTCCATTCTCTTGGCTAAAATCGGCTGCTCCAGACCCAGTGTGCATCGGACCTTGTAGTCGCCATTTTTAAAAAGTAGGCACCAAAGTAGACACCAAGTAGCGGTCAATCACAAGTGGGTACTTTTGAAAGGTGAAATCATCGTGGGCCAGTTGTAACAGCAAACTAAGAGGATAGAGCCTACTCACAAAGAAAATGCAGGATTTCAAAGCTGCAAAGCGGCGATAATAGAGAAGTTTAAACTGAATGTAAGTAAAAAACACTTTTCGAACGAAAACCTAAAATGTGCGATTGAACGTATGCTTTTCTCGACCCATAAACGCACTGATAAGCGCTGCAGCCCCTCGGCTTCTATAGCAAGACGGCCTGTAAACTCACAAAAGCACATCAATGCCACCGCCTTTACAGAGGAAGCGGATGGCAAGAGTAGATAAACTACCGATAACAGATTATCATTTTTTAATATAAACGCGTGTTTGAGAAAACTAACCAAAATATCCTAATGCTTTTTTCCTGTTTCCGTTATCGGTAAGGTAGGCTTTATCGTATTAATTTTGCATTATGCCCATAATGGATGAGTGTTGACTGATCATCTAGCAGAGAAAATAAAACGCTTTTCCTCTAAACGCCGACAGAGAGGCCCGACTTTATTTACAGCTTATGACTTAACCGCCGATATTGGTGGCTTCCATTTTGTCAGCGCTCCGCTGCGGTAAACGCATATGGCAGTAGTCTTGCAGTTGTAGCGGCGGAACGGAGCCAGATGCGCAAATAGGTAGATATGCTCGCCCGTATAGAACGTTGCACCTTTCCTTGACCGCACATGGCGCCGAGGACGTGAGCAACATGCGTTAACACGTCGCTGAGAGGACGCAGAGCGAGTACAAGTGCTGCGTTTCGTGAAAATTCGAACTCAGCGGCCGAAACTAGGCGGTAGGGCGAGCTCAACAAAGCGAGGGGCTGAAACCGCAGTGCGTGAAGCACCAAATATGACGACAGACGCCAAACGCGCTGTCTATCTATATGAGACACGTCTGATAGCGACGGCTCCTCAATCGGCGAAAACAGCCATGGGGACTAAGTGCGCTGTCTAGCTGGAAGAACCGAAGGAAACGAAGACAGTGGTATGCCCAATAGACACAGCACGTGGCCAATACCGGAGTGCGGCTGCCAAAATTTATGAGCCATCCTGGAATGTGCTACAAGGCCTTTCCTGTAATACCTTTCGTGCCTACACCTTCTGTCTACGCCGAGATAGACTGCAAGCTTTTGTACCTGTGCTGCATGTGGTTCCTGTACACAGAGTACGAAGGAGTGAGGTGAAAATTAAAGCTGGGAATTTGTCCCTTAGCACGACAACGCGAATGTGCTTCAGGTGAATCTCGTGGATGTCGCCTGCGTTCGAAGTCTCATCACATCGGGGTCTGCTGAGGTTCCAATGCCTCAGTATTGGTAGCCGCATACCAATTAAAATTCGGTTTAAAACCAGCATAGACGCTGGAGAAAAGGAGATCTCATGCCGAAAATTGCTGCGTCGCTTGTATACAGCGTGTGCGCTGCACCGGCAGCCTGATGAAAATCTTGATCGCAGATGCCACGTAAAAACCCGGCATCTCCTTTGCATCTTCTCGAGCAGAAACAATGCTTGGTCCGGAAATTACTGATAGCTCTATTTTCATGCGTTCGTAGAGTAACCATGAGAACTCTCCCTCTCACGTCTCATGCTCGTGAGAGTAGAACTAAGAAAATCAGCAAGATTGGCGCAAGAATAGCAATATGCTTGGCGAGATAATCGAAGAATGCTGGCGTGCAAAAATACCATACAATACATCTTTATTTTGCAGAAAGAACTGGATGGTCTCCTGGGCTAAAAGCTAAATATAGGCTTGACGGAGCCCAAAAGAGCATTAGGTGGAAACAGCACAATCAGAAAAACTGTTGAAGCTTTAAAAAGAAGACATTAATGAAGACAAAAGAGAAAGCAATTGAGACAGTTGACAGTGATCCT